>NC_134353.1:459310535-459495535 GCF_048569485.1 Anomaloglossus baeobatrachus | reverse complement strand
TTTTATTACAGGTTGGAAAAAAAAAAAAAAAAAAGACCTAGGTCAATCTAATTCAACCTTCCATTATATATTTGGTCATGAAATCATTTAAAAATCGACAATGTTGTATGTGTACTGAATTACTTAAATGAGAAAGAAAAAAAAATGTAAGTTTGGCACCACCATAGGTGTACTGATCTGTAGAATTATGGTTACAAGTCATGTTTACCACACAATGAATGCCATAAAACAAAACTCAAAAAATATTCAGATCAATAGGAGGCGGATGTGCAGTACCCACACGCGGCCACTATCAGAAAATATAGCAGTTCCGGAAATGAGCATTTCCGGCCACAAGCTGCTGCCACCTGCATTAAGAACAGCCGATTGACTGGAGTGCCGGATGTTGGGCCCCGGCAGATCAGACCTTGACGACCTATCCTAAAGATGGGCCATCAATGTAAAAGTAGTGGACAACACCTTTAAGAAAGCAGTCAGAGAACTATAGCAATAATATGACAGGAACGGAAAAACTCGTCAGACAGAAACTTATAGAAGTGCGGACATATTGCAATAAAACCTAGCTGTGCTAGTCCTTAACAGATTAGTTAATCAGAATAACTAGATACCTTTTCTCTCACTGTAGGTAGAAGTGCATTGAAGCAAGTAGCCAAAAATACACCTCCAGCAAAAGAATTGCACAAGGCAAGGATCCGCTGAGAGCGAGAAGCCTTTTGACAGTCCGTGTCAATAATCTTCACAGGCAGTAGAGAACCCAACATCATCAACACAAACACTGCCAACAAGCACAGCAGCTTGGCCACCACGAGATTCATTTTGATGGCTGATGTCTTGGTAACGGCTGGAGGGAAAACCACCAATGTCAGGCTTGGATGATAACGCCTTCAAAATACAAAAGGAGATGAAAACTTGCTGTCATGTTGCTTCACATAACTATAATGAAAACAAAAAGTATCAAAATAAATAGAACACATGAGCAAGTGAAGGAAATACCTAATTACTTACCGGTAATGTGTTTTTCAGAGCCCATGACAGCACTGCGGAGAGAGGGTATCCGCCCTTCAAGGACAGGAAACCTACTAAATAAAAGGGCGGTAACTCTCCCACGCATCAGTTGGATTAGAGCCCGGGAGGACCTCCAGATAGACTATGGTCACCGTGTCCATTATATTATATATATATACACATAGGTGTATCAGGTTTTTTTTCTTTGTTTTTAATATATATTTTAGATTATATAAAACACACACTTCTTAGGGAGGGACCACAGCCTGAAGAGCCCTTCTGCCAAAAGTGAGATCAGAAGAAGAAGATCGATCAAGCCGGTAGGGTTTATAAAAAGGTAGAGGGTGAAGACCATGTCACCGCCTTACAGATGCGTTGAACAGAGACATCGGACTTCTCCGCCCACAAGGTTGCCATGGCTCTTGTGGAATGAGCCTTCAACCCCTCTGGGACCGATCTTTCTTGTGAATGTCATCCGAGTGGGTGCTGGTGTGGCGCTCCCTCTGGTGGCCAGGAATGGTAATGAAGCTGAAGTCTGAACCTGTGACCCAGACAGGTGTTGGAGTTAATTGGAAATCCAGGAAATCCTACTGCAAATCAGCCTAGTGTATCTAGGAGAGCATTTTCTGCCTGGCGGCCGCCTGTGGTACTGCTTCCTGCCTGCTTCTGAAGATGTCTGGGAGTTTTCCCTTCAATTTCTCCCATTTCTTCTGTGCCTAAATCTACTCCAGATAAGTTTACTTGTTTCTATGCTTAATTGGTGAAATTGCACTAAGTCTGTGTGCGCACGTGTGCTTTTTTTCATGCTTTTACGCTGTGTATTGCACCGCAGCGTAAAAGCATGCGTCCTGCGTCCCCAGCACAATCTATTAAGATTGTGCATAATTCATCCACATGTTGCGTTTTAGAACGCAGCGATTTGGCTGCAGAAATATTTTGCCAAAACACTGAGTCATAAAAAGCAACATGACACTTGTTTTGTGCATTTCGGATACCTTTCCCACTATGAAAGTGGGAAAAGATAAATAAAAACCTATCCAGTCTCCAAGACTCCGTGGCCTCTAGGTATTTTATCAAGCAACTTTGGACATCTGGGGTATGTACCTTTTCCTCCTTCTGATTCCTGGGACTATTGCAGAAGGAAAAACCACTTCTTGAGATCTGTAGAACATTGATGCCACTTTTGGGAGATATGCCGCATCTAGTCTTAAAATGACCCTATCCTCTAAAACCTGAGTAAAAGGAGGATCTGCCGACAGTCTGGATATCACTTACCCCACAGGCAGATGTTAATGCCACTAACAGGATGGTTTTAAGTGAAAAAAGCTTAATTGGTGCCGATGCACCCAGTTAAAAAGGGAGGCTCGGTCAGGGCCGATAGTACCAGATTAAGATCCCAAGGAGGCACCCTAGGTCTAACTATAGGTGTTGCTCTAGAACGGGTCCTGATAAACCGAGACACCCAGCGGTCATGTACCAAATCATAATTATGCAACGCCCCTAGTGCTGACACCTGGACTTTTAGGGTGCTAGTGGAAAGCCCCAAGTCTACCCCCCTCTGCAGGAACTCTAAGATGGAGCCAAAGGGAACCTCAATCACTCAGCTGGACCCCTGGAGTAGACAAGACTCTATTCCAGGTTCTGGCATAGATATTGGTGGCTACCGGTTTTTCTCCAATTAAGTCAAGACTAGATTAGGAAAAACCCTTTACTCTCTAGTAATGACCTCGCAAATTCCATGCAGTTAGATGAAGGTTGGAAACTTTAGGATGCCTGACTAGTCCCTGCGAGAAGAGATCCAGGATGTTCAGAAGCACCCACGGGTCAGAGATGGACATCCTTTTTAGTCAGAAAACTATGGTCTTTTGGGCCAGAAGGGACTTATGAGGATGACCCTTGCTCAATCTTCCTCAGGACAGTTGGAATTAGCAACACTGGAGGGAAGGCATATGCTAGACTAAAGTCCCATCTGACCAGGAAGGAGTCCACTGCATGGGGATACTCTTTGGAATTTAGAGAACAGAATCGTTTTACCTTCCGGTTCTGCTTGTTGGCGAACAAGTCTCACTGACCCCATAAGTTACCTATTTGGGTAAAACACTGATAGGCTCAGAACCCATTCCCCCGGTCTTAGCCGATTGCAGCTTAAAACAAAAAAACAAAACAAAAATAAAACCTGCTCTGCAGTTTTCCGCTCCTTTGATGTGTAGGGCCGTTAGCGACTAAAGGTGTTGCTCTGCCACTTGAAATATACGGACAGTCGTCTCTAACAGGGTTCTGGAGAGAGTTCCCCCTTGGTGGTTGATGTAGGCCACGGTTACTGAATTGTCAGAGAGAATACGCACATGGCACCCTACTAATTAGGGTAGAAAGCCTAACACTGCGTGTTCTACTGCCATCAGTTTTTTTAGGCTCGAGGAAGCCGGTTTCTCCATTTCCGACCACTCCCCTTAAACTAGATGGTCAGCAGATGAGCCCCCCAACCACTGGGGCTTGTGTCTGTAGTAACAATCTATGAAATTGAATACTTCCAGGCTACCCCAACTTCTCTTGTTCATCGCTATTACACCAGGATCCGGCCTGATGTGCCTGGCACCGTCCACCATTTGGGATATATATAGGTCTAGGTGAGCTGATTCCATTCTTACCATGGCATTAATGCTGGCATTGTACAAGCACTCCATGTATAATCAGCAGTGACCGTTACAGCTCTCTGCTCCGCCAATGAACGAAAGAGAGCGGCTACAGAAAGAGGAGAAAATTAACTTCTATCCTAGCAGGACATCCAGACACAATTTTAATACTATTTACCTGCAGATAAGTGGCATTTTGTTTAAAAAAAAAACAAACAAAAAAAACAAAAACAAAACACCACACACCTTTCTTAACATTTTATCTTTTTATGGGACAACACTGAAGATATGACACTTTGATACAATGTACAGTAGTACAGCTATGTGCGCACGCTGCTTTTTTTGCGGCGTTTTTGGTCTCAAAACCGCATGCATTTCCTTCCTCAGCAAAGTTTGAGATTTAATTTTTGTTGTCCGCACATTGCACTTTTTTGGCTGCGTTTTTGTCGTGACCACAGAGATGCAGCATGTCAATTCTTTCTGCATTTTTCACCCATGCAATGCATTGGAAAAAAAAGGCAACAAGAAATGCATGCGGTTTTTCGTTGCGTTTCTCAGGTGGATGCGTTTCTGCCTTTTTTGTTAGAGCCATAAACGCTGTATCTTTGTGGTCAGAAAAAAAACCACAGCGTGCACACAAAGCCTTACAGTGTAAATATGGTGCGAGCTCTAAATAACACAGCCATTAATGTCTAAATCACTGGCAAGAAAACCAAGTAAACAAAATTGTGCCCAAAGTGAGGATGTCCCACAGATGCTCAATAGGGTTTAAATCTGGAGACACGCTTGGCCAGTCCAGCACCTTTACCCTTACCCTTTCTTTAGCAAGGCAGTGGTCATGTCTTGGAGATGTTTGGGATCGTTATGTTAAAATACTGCTCTGTGGCCCAGTTTCCAAAGGGAGAGGATCCTGCTCTGCTTCAGTATGTGCTGGCATTCATGGTTCCTTCAATGAACTGTAGCTTCCCACCGCTGGCAGCACTCATGCAGCCCCAAACCATGACACTCCCACCACCATGCTTGACTGTAGGCTTTGTACACTTGTCTTTGTACACCTCACCTGGTTTCCAACATACACGCTTGACACCATCTGAACCAAATACGTTTATCATTGTCTCATCAGACCATAGGACATTGTTGCAGTAGTCTCATTGTGCATCATCTTTACTAGAGGCTTCCTTCTGGGACGACAGCCATGCAGACCAATTTGATGCAGTGTATGGTCTGAGCACTGACAGAATGAAGTCCCCACCCCAGTAACCTTTCCAGCAATCTTGGTAGCACTCATAAGTATTTTCTGAAAACAAGACCTCTGGATATGACGCTGAGCACGTGCACTTTGATCAACTTTCTTTGGTCAACTCTGGTGAGTCCTGTTCTGAGTGGAACCTGTCTCGGCAAACTGCTGTCTTGACCACCATGCTGCAGCTCAGGTTCAGGGTGTTGGCAATCTTCTTATAGCCTAGGCCATCTTTATGTAGAGTGACAATTCTTTTCAGATCCTCAGAGAATTCTTAGCCATGAGGAGCCATGTTGAATTTCCAGTGACCAGTATGATAAAGTTTGTGAGTGATAACACTTGTCGCGGGCGGAGGGGACGCGCTCACTACGCTCGAGTCCGGGGACTTCTGCTGCTGCTCGGTGGTGGCTCGAGCGGTGGGCCGGACCCGGGGACTCGAGCAGCGCTCCTCGCCCACGAGTGAAAAGGGGGTGGTTTGTTTGGGGAGATAGTTCGTGACACCACCCATGGGTCGTGGTGATGATGGCACCACCACTGCTGGTGACGGGGATCCCGAGAGCGATGGTAGGGAGCAGCTATACTGTTGTCCCCTCCGTGGGTAGGGGTTGGTGATCCCGGAGCCCGGTGGTGATACGGGGAGGCTGGATAGCTGGGGTGCAGGGTTGCAGGGGCAGCGCGGTGCGGTGCCGGATGGCACTGTTGTACTCAGGCACAAATTCACAAAGTCTCTGGTAAACCAAATGGCCGGATGGACGGGTCCCACGGCCGGATGGACGGGTCCCGCAGCCGGCTGCAGTGTCTTTGCTCTCCCCGGACAGGTGATGGTGGCTGTCTTTCCTTGCACCTGTGTAGAATGTGTTGACGCCGATGGTTTCCCAACGGTAGTCCGCTCACCAGCGTATAGGTACCGAAGGAGCCCGTTTTTCTTGCAGGCGCTAGCCCTTGGATCTCTAGCCTGTGGCGGTGGCTGTGTATCCTCACGGTGTGGACTGTTGCCTTCTGTCGGGTCTTGGGTGTTAGGAAACCCCTGGGGTTCCGGTCACTCTCGGATTTGACCTTTGTCGGCGGCTCCCAGCCTAGTCGGGGTCCGATGGCCCTGCCTGTGTGCTTAGCTTCACTCCGCTCCCCAGCTTGGTACCGGCGGGCCACCGCCCGACCCCGGTCCTACGGTTCCGCAGAGGTCCACTAACTCCTGCAGACGGCCACCACCGTCTGCCGACCTTGCTGACAGTGCCTGGGCTCCAACTCAGACACTAGCAGTTTCTCTTCCTCACACTTCCAACTCCAAACTCAATCTCCTGCTTTTTCCCGCCTCCAGGCCTGTGAACTCCTCGATGGGCGGGGCCAACGGCCTGGCTCCGCCCCAGCTAGTGTGGACATCAGACCCTGGAGGGAGGCAACAAGGATTTTTGTTTGACTGGTGTAACTGTCCAGGGAAGGGGGTGTGTGTGGTGTTATGTCTGTGACTACCTGGCTAGTCCAGGGCGTCACACACTAATGTAACACGCCTGCTCCCTATTCACAACTGAGACCTTGTAACACTAATGAGTCACATGAAATCGGGGAGGGGAAATGGCTAATTGGGCACAATGTGACCATTTTCACTTAGGGGTGTACATACTTTTGTTTCCAGCAGTTTAGACATTAATGGCTGTGATATTTAGAGGACACCAGATTTACAGTTATACAAGCCGTATACTGACTACTTTATATTGTATCACAGTGTGATATCTTCATGAAAAGTTATATTTACAAAAGTGAGGGGTGTACTCACTTTTATGCCATTTCTTCAGAGGTGCACAACCCCTTTAAACATGGTGGCTCTTCGCTTTGGCCAGTGACTGTAGCGGTCACAGGTCCGTCCTGGACAGGAAATGAAGCAAGGAAACCCAGCATTAGGAGTGGCAGCGGGGACAGTGTCTATAGAAGTACACCAGGTGTGGAGCATCCCTGGACATGCACCATACAAGTGTGCATGCTGGTACCACACACTCACAATGGAGGACCATGCCACGGAAGGGCACGTCTACTGTTAGTGACGTCACTGGGCACCATGCGGCCATACTCCCATGTCATACTGTACCTGTGGTAATGGCGGCCTCCTCGCTGCAGGGGACATTATTCGGTCACATGGCGCATCCAACCGGCAGCTCCGATGTTTCCAGGAACCAAGCTCCGGTGTGCGAGTGCTCGGCGACGGACACGCCCTCTGAATGTCTCTCCTCACCGATTGGCTACAGGTGATGTAACACGTTTTCTGTTGATCAGTCAGGAATGCTTGTCATTGGATGTGGGATTATCCTACCTCCTAATGGGTAAAGGACCTTAGAGACGTCACGATCACGTGACCAGCCGCCGGTATGGGAGGGGCCCGCGTAGTAGTATGGCGCCTGCAATAATCACGTGATCAGTATGCATAAGAGCGATCAGGCTGTGACTAGAGCGATAAGACAGACGAGCACTGTACGCAGGATTTGTACAGGTCATGACCACTGCAGGGATTTAGGTAGGCACTATGCATGAGCCTATGGGTAACGGCTAAATCCCAGCTGACGGGGGGACCTCAGCCATGTGACCAGAAGGGGCGGGGCCTCCGCCAGCATCCCTCATACCAGGAGAATACATTATTCTTGTACACCCAAGTGGGCATGGAGTTGATTATAATAGAAGCAGGGAGAGTAAGACCCCCACATCCCACATGGGGGGTGCTGAGAGGTCGAAGCCCCCCATTACATGAGTATAGTGGACGGGAGCAAACATCCCCACGCCCACTAACTCTGTCACGCCCAAGGACCTTCTAGTCACTGGGATTTAGCCACAACCATAAGCTATGGACTGTGTGGGATTTCTACGCATGCGCACTGTGCCGTCTGCACATACCGGCGCCCCAGCAGTTTCTTTATTTATTTTTTTTAGTGGCATTAATAAACCATGACAGAGGCCATTCTGATTCTATGCATGCCTGGAGCTGCACTATGACAGGCTGCTAGATACAGCCAGCACAAGTCTGGAGAGGTTTCCCCCGCTTCAAGAAATATCATTGACAACATATTTTTATGTATAAACGGGGCAAAAAAAATCCCTATTTCTAATTATTGTCCAGTAATTTCTGGATGGTTGGCAGCCAGCGCTAGTCAAGGGAAATATGGAAAAATGAACGGGGCCCGATAACAAAAGTTTTAATAGTTCCCTCCCCTCTGAAAGAAAAAACTGTCCTGGTAAACAGAGGTGTGCCGCCCCCGTGCCAGCAGCCGTGCCGCCCCCGTGCCAGCAGCCGTGCCGCCCCCGTACCCACAGCCGTGCCGCCCCCGTGCCAGCAGCCGTGCCGCCCCCGTGCCAGCAGCCGTGCCGCCCCCGTGCCAGCAGCCGTGCCGCCCCCGTGCCAGCAGCCGTGCTGCTCGGATCCGGATCTGCGGTATGGCTCGAGTGACTCTACCGGACCCTGGGGTAGCGCGTACACTTCGAATAAAAAGGGGATGTATTTGTACGGGTGTTGTGGAAATCTGTCTGTGACTCCGCTCACGGTGTGTGGTGAGGTGTAGCACCACCACTGCTGTTGTGGGACTCCCAGGGGCAATGGGCTGGCAGCTGGATGTTAACCCCTCCGTGGGCAGGGATGTATGGCCCGGGGCCCAATGTCTCTGTGCAGGGGATGGTAACGGCAGGGGCCGGCGCACCTGGTCAGACCGGGAATGTTACTCACAGTTGAATAAATCACACAAGTCCTTTGGTAAACCAAGGTGATGGTGGCCGGCTGCCGCAGACGGGTATATCTGGTCCCACACCCGGTCCGGTGGTCAATGCTCCTTTTCCTCTGCACTTTGTGTTTTCTGTGGTGGACTTCCCGGTGTGTAACGCAGGAGTCCGCTCCCGGTCCTTTGGTTGGGAGCCGTGCCCGTAAGACGCTGACCCGTAGGATCTACCGGGCCCTGGCAGATACCCTATCCCTCTCGGTGGGTGGTTGCCTACTTTTCGGGACTTAGGTTGGGACAGGACCTAAAATCCTGCCCTTAATTGGTTAATTAGCTAGGCCGTTGGTGCCGGTCCTGGCTTCAGGGTCCAAGTACCCCCTTTTGTGCACGGTTTCCGGGTCGGTTCTCCGGTGTCGGTACCGGCGGGCTACATCCCTGGCCCGGTCCAGCTCGGATCTCCGGCAGCCATCTCCCTGTCTCCTGCTGGCGCTGACCACTGTCTGCCACCTAGCCAATGTGTCAGGGCTCCGACCCTGATATCTGTCAGCTTCACCTCCAAACTCCAACTCCTCTATACTCCAAACTCTGACCTAGACTGGACTGACTGTCGTCTCGCCCCGGGCTCTCCAGACCCCTAGGTGGGCGTTTCCCTTCCGCCTGGTTCCGCCCACTGGTGTGTCTGTCCTTCCCTGAGGGGTGACTAGGATTTTGTCGGCTGGTTTAATCCTGTGTGGGAGCGGTGTTATGCGGGGGCCTAATCTGTGTGACTACCTGGTTTTGCCTGGGCGTCACCGAGTCATATCTTTCAACTTTTACTAAAAGGCCTCTTTCACACGTCAGTGACTCTGGAACGTATGTACTAGTTTTTATAAGGCCTGTTTCACACGTGATAAAAATGCATATGTCCCTCCATGTGCCGTGATTCACAGCATACATGGGTTGTCCATGTGCAATCTGTGATCTGTACTCCGTGATTGCACATGGAGATAACTCACCTGTCCTGTTCCTGCTGTCCGTGGTGCTGAAGTCTCTGGCTCTGCTGCATCTGGCCTCCGCTGTCTCTCACCTCTGCAGCTACTTCTGGGTCGGCAATGGCTGCATACATGAATATGCATACCAGTAATGAGCCGGCCAGGAAGAAGCAGAGAGCAGCTGCCGAACACAGCATTGCTGGAGAAGGTGAGTTGAAAATGCTTTTTATTTTCAATGTCCGTGTTTTTCTGGTACGTGTTTCACGGATCACACCATAGTGTGGTCTGTTGGACATGTCTCCATGCAGCAATCACGAATACGCGTGTATGCCGCACGGAGACACAGTCAGGAAAAATCACTGATGTGTGCGCAGACCCATTGATTATAATGGGTCTGCGTATGTCAGTGATTCTGGTACATATAAAAACTAGCACATACATACCAGAATCACTAATGTGTGAAACAGGCCTAAGTACCAGAATTACGGACATACGCAGACCCATTATAATCAATAGGTATGCATACACATCAGTGATTTTTCACTGACTGTGTCATTGTGCGGCGTACATGCGTGTCCATGTGCTCCGCACGGAGACATGTCCGTTTTTTTCTGGCATCACTGATGTTCCACGGACCACACTATGGTGTGATCCATGAAACACGTGCCAGAAAAAAACGTACATTGAAAATAAAAAGCATTTTAACTCACCTTCTCCAGCGCTGTTTGTCTTGGGCCTCTGCTGGCTGCTGCTTCGGAGCCGGCTAATTACTGGCATGCATATTCATCCATGCAGGCACAGCCGACCCGGTAGTAGCTGCAACTGGGGCGGAAACACAGCAGAGCCGAAGAGTTCAGCACCACGGACAGCAGGAGCAGGAACAGGTGAGTTTAAAGGGAACCAAACATCAGGATTTTCATGTATAAGGTGCAGCCAGTGCAGTACTGGCACTATCAGGCACAGGCTGTACATACCATTAGGGTGCAGCTCCGGTGTTTAGGGAGTGAAATCCAACTTTATAAAGTTTGAAAATTCGTGCACTTTTTGATTGACGTGTGCACCTCTCTCCTAATGTCCGGGCGGGTTATGGACGTTTATCCCCGCCCTCCCCGCCCCCTGTTCCTCCCTCTCACTGGCCGTATGTAAATTTCTCTCTTCAGAAACATGGCGCCGGGGTTGGCGCCTGCGCATAGCGCTTATCTCTGCAGGTAATCGCGTCCTCTCATCAGCTGTTCTGCAGTCCTGTTGTGACCACGCGCGCTCCCGCGGTCACAACGGGTTCTGGAGAAGCGAGGGCGCATGCGCCGCCCTCTCCTGCAAAATACTAAGTACAGTGGGCTTCAGAAACATGGTGCCGGAGATAAGCGCTATGCGCAGGCGCCAACCCCGGCGCCATGTTTCTGAAGAGAGAAATTTACATACGGCCAGTGAGAGGGAGGAACAGGGGGCGGGGGGGCGGGGATAAACGTCCATAACCCGCCCGGACATTAGGAGAGAGGTGCACACGTCAATCAAAAAGTGCACGAATTTTCAAACTTTATAAAGTTGGATTTCACTGACTAAACACCGGAGCTGCACCCTAATGGTATGTACACACTGTGCCTCATAGTGCCAGTGCTGCACTGGCTGCACCTTATACATGAAAATCCTGATGTTTGGTTCCCTTTAACTCCATGTGCAATAACGTATTACGGAGTACGGTTCACGCATTGCACATGGACATCCCACGTGTGTCGTGAATCATGGCACACGGAGGGACATATGCTTTTTTAACACGTCAGTGAAAAATGTCTGTGTTTTTCACTGATGTGTGAAACAGGCCTAAGGCTGGAAACACATCTATGCGAGTAAAATCGGTCCGACTGGGCTGAAAAATACTCGGCTGATTTTAGTTCATGTTAGATCCGAGTGCAACGCAAGTGAGATGCTATTTCTGAATAAATTAATGATTTTGCTCGCGTGTGCGACGCGTGTGTGTCGCGTTAGAGATGCATGTTTCCTGCAACATCTTAATAAAAACGATTACACATGTGTCAGTTAATTTACCTTTGGGAATGTGATGTCACATTCATCTGTTGAATATTTAATGAGCAAAGTTCCTGCCACACTCGCAAATGTGAACACTGGTGCGCGTGTGTGATCCTTCTTTTAACCCGCTTCCTTAGGGAATCATTGTGAAAAATGGTGTGAGAAGCTTGCAAAAAAGCAGCATGCTGCGATTTTTTTCTCAGTCCGATTTGGACTGAGAAAAAAATCGCAAATGCGAGCTGAATCATTCACTAACATGTGTCCGATTCTAATGCGAGATTTTCTCGCATTGCCCTACTGCGAGAAACTCGCAAGTGAGAAGCTGCCTTAACAGAAAGAAAGGTATGTGATTGCTGATGAGTGAGCACTACCATGCTCGGGTGCTCAGTACTCGTAACAAGCAGTGATGAGCGAGCACTACCAGACTCAGGTGCTTAGTACTCGTAACAAGTAATGATGAGCGGGCTCTACCATGCTCAGGTGCTTAGTACTCGCAACAAGTAGTGATGAACGAGCTCTACCTTGCTCAGATGCTCAATACTCATAATGAGTAGTGATGAGTGAGCACTGCCATGCTCGGGTGCTCTGTACTTGCAACAAGTAGTGATGAGTGAGCACTACAATGCTCGGGTGCTCAGTACTCATAACAACTAGTGCTCAGCTCAGGTGTTTGGAACTTGTAATAAGTAGTGATGAGCGAACAATACCATGCTCAGGTGCTCGGTACGTGTAACAAGTAGTGATGAGTGAGCACTACGTTGCTCGGGTGCTCAGTACTCGTAACTAGAGATGAGTGAGCACTACCATGCTCAGATGCTCGGTACTCATAACAACTAGTAATGAGTAAGCACTACCGTGCTCGGGTGCTCAGTACTCGAAACAAGTAGTGATGAGTGAGCACTACCATGCTCGAGTGCTCTGTCCTCATAATAAGTAGTGATGAGCAAGCACTACGATGCTCAGGTGCTCAGTAGTTGTAACAACTAGTGCTCAGCTCAGGTGTTTGGAACTTGTAATAAGTAGTGATGAGGGAACATTACCATGCTCAGGTGCTCGGTATGCGTAACAAGTAGTGATGAGGGAGCACTACCATGCTCTGGTGCTCAGTACTCGTAACTAGTGATGAGTGAGTACTATCATGCTCAGATGCTCGGTAATCATAACAACTAGTATTGAGCGAGCACTACCATGCTTGGGTACTCTGCACTCATAACACGTAGTGATGACTGAGTGAGCACTGCTATGCTCTGGTGCTCAGTACTCCTAACAAGTAGTGATGAGTGAGCACTGCTATGCTCTGGTGCTCAGTACTCCTAACAAGTAGTGCTCATCTCGGGTGCTCAGTACTCATAACAAGTAGTGATGAGTGAGCACTACCATGCTCTGGTGCTGAGTCAGTACTTGTGACGAGTAGTAAAGATTGAGCACTACCATGCTCGGGTGCTTAGTATTCGTAACGAGTAGTCGTAAGTGAGCAGTACCAAATTCGGGTGTTCCGAACTTGTAACAAGTAGTGATGAGCAAGCACTACCATGTTCGGGTGTTCAGTACTTGTGATGAGTAGTGATGACTGAGCACTACTATGCTCGGGTGCTCGGTACTTGTAACAAGTAGTGATGAGTGAGCACTACAATGCTTGGATGCTCAGTACTCGTAACTAGTGATGAGTGAGCACTACTATGTTCAGGTGCTCAGTACTTGTAACTAGTAATGAGCGAGCACTACCATGCACAGTACTCGTAACAACTAGTGATGAGTGAGCACTACCATGCTCAGGTGTGAGGTACTCGTAATGAGTAGTGATGAGCGAGCACTACTATGCTCGGTACTTGTAACGAGCAGTGATAATCATGCACTACTATGCTCCGGTGCTCGGTATTCGTAACAAGCAGTGATGAGTGAGCACTACTATGCTTGGAACTTGTAACAACTAGTGATGAGTGAGCACTACCATGTTTGGCTGAGCAGCAATTGTAACGAGTAGTGATTAGCGAGTACTACTATTCTCCGGTGCTCGATACTCGTAACGAGTAATAATGAGGGAGCATTATCACGCTCGGTTGCTCAGTATTTGTAATGACTAGTGATGACTGAGCCCTATTGTAGCACCCCATGGGGCAGGCGGGTAACCTACATGTCATCGAGCCGTTTCGGGTCGGGTCAGGCGTTGTCACAGGGTGGCCTTGTCCGGTTCCGTTGCCTCGAGGCATACAGTAATTGGTGGGGGAGTGGGACATTTGGGAACATTTGTTGTGAAGCTACCTGTGGTACGCGGCCAGGGAATAGCCGCCGCTGTCAGGTTCCTCGCCGGGTCAGGAGTTATGGCAGCTAGGATGGTGTCGCTCCCCACAGGCGGAGCGTGCCCCGGGTGGATGATGAGGGTTTTAATGTCCATTGGCGCCTAAGCGCTGGGTGGCAGCGCCAGTAAGGACGAGCCTACACAGTCTCTGTGGGTTCAGGGTGTAGTTTACTCACAACTTTAGCTGCCAGCCCGGTTACACTGGTCACTGCTGTGATGGGCTCCGGTCAATCCCAGACCCGGTAAGGGTTCACCACTGGTATTTTGAGAGAGAAGGAGTGAAAGTTCTATTTCTAGGGTGTCCCCTCCGCAGTTAGGTACCCTGGCTGAGCTCCCGGTGCAAGGCCTGGGCCAGTAAAGTCCCAAGTTTTTCAGAGATGTCTTGCCAGAACTATGGTCTTGATGAGTCTGTTTTTGATGTGCTTGTGTGGCGCCTATTTCTACCCCAAGTGGAACCTGCCACTCCCAGGTGGCTGGCTTCAGTGACCGGGAAGTCCCATGATCGTATGGCTACTCCCCTGCCTACCCTGAGACAACCCACTCTGTGTGAAGGCTCCTAAGCTGTATGTAGTGTGTAAATGTGGAACACTGGTGATTAACCCCCCTTACCTGAGATAGATACCTCACCTTAATTGAGGTGCAGTACCCTGTGGCGACCAGAGCCTCAGGGGCGCCACACTATCATCCTTGGGTGCTCAGTACTCGTAATGAGTGGTGATGAGTGAGCACTATCATGCTCGGGTGCTTGGTACTCGTGACGAGTAGTGATGAGCGAGTACTAACATGCTTGAGTGCTCAGTACTCATACCGAGCAGGTCGGACTCTCAGACGGGCTTGACTTGAGTGCTGAGTATAATGGAAGACTCAAGCATTTTTCCGGAAGATCTTGAGTACCCCATTGACTTCTATTATACTCTGTACACAAGTCGAGCCCATCCGAGCGTCCAACTGCTCGTTACGAGTACCGAGCATGGTGGTGCTCGCTCATCACTGTCCATGACATACACAGGGTTTGTGCTATAGGCATTATGCCTCTGCTCTAGTTTCACCTATGTGTTGCTATTGCTTAGTTGTGGAATTTCACTGCTTTCTACCAATTAGAATTCCAGTGAGTTTAGACACCCTTTCTAAAAGTGTGTCAGACAAGACAATTGTCGTGCACTTTTCATAGTTCTCTTCTGGACGTCTGTAATATATAAAGAGAACGAGCCTGTGGAAGAAAGGGCCCAATAGGGTCTTACCAGGTAAGCAAGAGGAGAGGAGGTGAAGGATGTACACACCTATAGGGGTTGTGAGGGGTCACAACACCTCGATGGACATGTAATGGTGGAGACAGCTGCAGCACTGGAGAGTCAAGCAGATAGGAAAACATCAAGGGAGATCGGTTGTCATTGCTGCGCTTTTCACCACTCCGGAGACGAAAATCAAATCATTCAAGTGTTTATTATAAAAGATGATGTAAGTCAACGCGTTTCTGGGGTCACAGCTCCCTTCTTCAATGTTACAGCGTTGACTTACATCAGCTTTCGTAATAAAGACTCGGATGATTTAATTTTAGTCTCCGGAGTGGTGAAAAGCGCGGCGATGACAACCGGTCTCCCTGGACGTCTGTAACATGCAACACGTAGTTGTCCAAGTTTTATGTCATCGACCATGGATCAGGTGCTACGCCATTTTTAGTTTGAGCGGCAGTTTATGACTCTGACCCAATCATATAGGCCATTGTACACTGAATTAGTAGGTATGGTCATAGCCTTCTAACAGGTTGGATACACACAACCTTAGTGCCCTCCACAAAGTACTGCTAGACGAGAAGGGAGGGAAGTCTTAAATTGTTCAAGTTCCTGGATATTGGAAACAAAGGTTCTATGAGTAGGACCCAATCAGCATTATTTCGCACAGACCACACAAGGGAAATGGTTATGTCATCTGTGATATTGCAAGTATTGGCTAATAATGGGGTAATTCCCTATAAGGCCTTGTTCGCACGTAAATGCAGAATATTCTGCAGCGATTTGACAGCACATGTGCGCTTCAAATCGCTGCAGAAGCACTGCGTAATGAATGCAGTGTTTCAGAAAAAAAAGGCGATTTCATGCACTATGGCTGCTGCCCCCACCATAGACAGAGTGGGAGCTGCATCCAAAGCTCACGGAATAATTGACATGCTTATTTTATGAGCGCACAGATTTGGGTCAAAATTTTGGCATCCAAACGCTGTGTTCATATAAGCAACGTGCACACGTATCGTGCACAATCTACATAGATTGTGCTGGGGACGCAGGACGCATGCATTTACGCTGCAGTGCAATACGCAGCGTAAATGCATGAATTTACGCAACGTACGCCATAAATGACGATCCTCTAAGCTATTTGGCTTTGATGTTCATACTGTTGGTCTGGTTTGTTTTGTCAGTTTAAATGTTTGATTTTAACATTATTTGCTAAAGATTATATTTTTATATGCCACTTTTTGTCCACAATTTTTTCCCTGATATTCATCTATCATATGTGAATATGTGCATATTTTGCCTTGCTGGGGTATTAATCATTTTTGTTCCTCTCTTGAAATTACAAGTTATACTAATACCAATGAATTTTCTTTATTATATGCTCAGCTTAAATGCGACAATCTTCAAGTAAAAAATTCACATGCAATTTAGTGTGTTTCTGCTATGGAGAAGCATCAAAAATGCATATCAATTGCACAGTGTAAATCAGTAAAGTTGTCAAAGCCAAATACCAGGAAATATTAAACACAAAGCAGCTTTATTTAACACGACATACCAAAAAGAGACTAAAAACACAAAGTCAAAAATGCAATAAAAACAGCAAGTAACCTAATTTACATAAATAGTGCAGAAATTCTGCATCATCAAAAGCTCAGTGTGGGAAGGTAGCCTAAAGGGACTGTCAGCACAGAATGACGGTTAAAATAAATAAATTTAAAAAATGGACAGATACACGGTGTATCATGACAGGGCCAACTTAGGTGATGGATATACTGGAGATCAAAATTAGAGAACAATGTATGATCACTTGCTTTTTTCAGAAATAATGTAATCTACATTGATCAACATTTGAAGTTTTTTTGTAAGGGGTGCACCATGCCACTAGAACAGTGTTTTACAAAAAACCCAAAGTTTATCAACATTAAAGCGCACTAATCACCAGAATTTTCCTATATAAACTAAAGCCAGTGCAGTACTGGCACTATCACGCTGGTTCTCTACATACCCTTAGTGGTCAGCTCGGATGTATAGGTTTTGAAACACAAGAAAGTAGTTTATAAAAATCATCAGCTTGTTGAGTGACAGCAGCTGAGGATCAGTTAATAGCTGGTGGGTATTCATAGTTATCCCCTCCCTCTGTTACTTATGCTAATTCTATAAAACAATCGTTTTAGTTTGAGACTAACAGGACCTGTGTTGATGTCATTCCCATGTGACCAGAAGGGGCAGGGCCTCAGCCAACAAAAATATGTTCACAAAGATGAAGAAAGCCACGGCACTCACAGTAAAAATCCAATTCCGTTCTTTATTCATTCCATAAAGCAGGGTAAAAGAGGGCCGGGTGCAGGCTCTCTGGGGACGATGGCAGTTTCATACCTCCTCGTACTTCTACGGGTCCACGAAACGTCTGTCTTCCCCAGGGAGCCTGCACCTGGCCCTCTTACCGCTCTTTTACCCTGCTTTATGGAACGAATAAAGAACGGAATTGGATTTTTACTGTGAGTGCCGTGGCTTTCTTCCTCTTTGTGAACTATTTGGATCTTCTCTCTCTTTCCATGGGCACCCAGGACCAACGCGGTGGTTTACCAACCGGATCAGGCTCACTCCTCCCCGACACCAGTTTATGGCTTTAGGCAGTGGTGCACACCCACTTCTCTCTTGATTCATTGAACAAAAATATGTTGCTTCCTGGTATCAGCTATATTGGCTGTGCCCCGCCCCTTCTGGTCACATGGGTATGACATTAGCACAGGTCCTGTTAGTCACAAACTAAAACGATTCTATAATAGAATTAGCATAACAAACATGAATACCCACCCTAGCTATTAGCTGATCCTCAGCTGCTGTCACTCAACAAGCTGGTGATTTTATAAACTTTACTTTCTTGTGTTTCAAAACCTATACATCCGAGCTGACCACTAAAGGTATGTAGAGAATCAGCCTGATAGTGCCAGTATAGCACTGGCTTTAGAAATCCTGGTGATTGGTTCCCTTTATACCTTTATTTTGCCCATAATTTGATGATCATACTTAGAGAACAGCAATGACTGTAGCACAGACAAAGATAATAACTACATTTTCTGAAGGTAACAACAGTCACCAATCAGTAGGAAGTGTACAAAGGCCTTTGCTTTGAATGACTTCAGCACATCTGCGACCACAGGACTGCACTAGTCTCTCACACTGCTCTGGTGTGATTTTGGTCCACTCTTCTTCCAGGCTCTTCCACAGTTCTTTGACTTGTTGTGGGTTTCTTGGTCATAACTTTGTCACCAAGGATTTTCCAGAGGTTTTCTATTGGATTTCAATCATGACTCTGGGCTGGCTATTTCATTGTTTCAGTATTTTCTGTTTCAAGGAACTGCTTTACCCGTTTTGCTGTGTGACAGGGGGCATTGTCCTGCATTAAAATTGTTAGCTGATTGAGTGATGAATGCAAGTAAGGAACCACGTATTGTTGAGGACAGTTCTGATACACACTGGTACACACTTGCATCTTGTGACGAGGGTTGCAGGCTTACGTTTTATGGCCATAAATACCAACTAAAACCTCATATTTTTTTTTGTACAGGATACAGCCAGGCCTTTTAGAGTTTCTGTCCCTGCATGATACCACAGGTGGGGTATGGCTTGGCAGCCCACCTGATCTAATAGTATGGGCGTCGCCTAATAGGCTGCGGGTTTGGAACTGTGTTATCAGCATGTGTGAACAGCGCTCTATGCAAGCCATTAGTATGCAGTTTTATCATCCAGCAATCGCCCCCCCCATTCCATGGAAGTGTGTGTGTGATTTGCTCCTCCTGAACCTGTGATGCCTCCATTTAGTGGGGGTTTAGCTGTATCCTGGTAGAGTATTAGTTTTTGGCCTGGGCGATGTACACACTGCAGCACATCTTTGCTGTAACAGTTCTGATACACACTTGCATTCACTCTGCCATGTAACTGTATGAGATGTCCAACTCCTGCTGCAGAAAACATTCCCCAGACCATGACACTTCCACCACCACCTTTCACTGCCTTCTACCCAAAGGGTGTGCGTGTGGCCACACCCCTTTTCTTAAAGGGCCAGGGTACCCTAACCAGGAAGTGGCTCTCAGGTCAGCTGAGACGTTGCAGATATTTAAGGTACCTTTCCCCTAAGGGAGGTGCCTGTGCAACGAGTCAACAATACATTGCTAGTTTTCAGGTCCTTAGCACTGCTGCTGATTTATATTTGTGTTCTGCTAATACACTGCTGCTATTATCCCAAGTCGGCCGTGGCTGCTACAAGCTGCCACACTGGCCACCAACCACGATCCCCGCTGCCGCAAAGTATCCTTACCAGCTGCTGCTTCCGCATTTATCCATCCGGAGGTACAGTCTACATATTGCAAATTGCAGTCCAAACTCAGATAACGAGGTACAGCCTACATACTGCCATAGAAGATATGTTATCTAAAAGTTTGTTTTTACAAGATAAGACTAAAAATGGTTGCATACGAAGGTTTTTTTCTGATGTAGACATCAGGTTTGCAGCTGTTGCAATCATGTTTTTAGCAATACTTCTTGTTCTGTGAAAATTTGTAGCATCTACAACATTAAGAACTATATCAATTTCAATTCTACAATTGTTATTTATCAACTCACCTGTGTGGACTGCAATTTTCAGTATGTAGGCTGTACCCCCGGACCTCTGAAGAAAAGGATCCGCCGTCATTTATCCAATGTGACTAAAAAAAATGCAAGTGAAGTGTTCCTCAGCCCCCCGTCACTTTTCCATGGTACGTAACGGTAATATTGATTTATGTAAAGTTACGGGGATTGAAAAAGTTTGCATGCCCGCTAGGGTGGTGATCGGAGACTAATCCTGTTGAACAGACAATCTTGGTGGATTTTCTTGTTACAAACTAGAATACCTGATGATCTAAATTATAGGCACAATTTAATCTATCTCTATGACTAATGGCGTGGATTTTTTTCAGTGATTTGCAATGATGGGATTGTCTGTCTAGTGGGAGTAACAGGATGGGAGATAAGACGTTACGTGCATGTGCTGTTTAGTATGCGATGATCACGGACACCGTTGTGCTTTTCTTTGAGATATCTCTGCACATTTACCATGTCATTTCCCTATTGCTTTAATTAATATGTTTTAAATAAAATTTGTATGATGTTTACATCGTTGGACGCTAGATCCCTCCTTTTTTCTTATAAAATGAACTATGGATCACTTCTCCACCATGCTCCTCACCAAAGGGGACGCTAGCTTTTTGATTCTTTCTGCTAATGACCAGTTTGGTCACTGCAGAGTGGCTTTTAGTCCCAATGCTCTTAAACGTTGTGACACTGTTTAACAAGACAGATCCTTACCCTGTGCAGTGCTGAACTTGCAAGCAATTCCAGCTGCAGTGTTAAAACGAATGCCCATGGAGATTCTCCCCATTATCCTGTCCTCTTTTGAGAGGTCAACCAGCCTTCTTGGGAGACTTGAGTTTGTGATGTTGTAAAGATGCAATATTCTCAAAATCACAGACTTGGAACAACTAACTTCTTTTGCTATGGCTGAAAGAGTCACCCCTTTGGCCTTCATCTGGACAACCTGTTGCCGGAGAGTTTAAAGCACTTGGGAACGGCACACCATTTTTGCAAAGTCAGCGCAAACTGGAAAGTTAGGCTGCCAGTTTAAAGGGAACCTGTCATCAGAAATTTCGCCCAAAAGCTAAAAGATTCCCCCTCTGCAGCTCCTGGGCTGCATTCTAGGAAGGTCCCTGTTATTATTGTGCCCCATGTGAGACCAAAATAAAGCCTTTATAAAGTTCTACCTTTTTGTATGCAGCTTCTGTAAATCCGACACGGGGGCGGGCTCTCTGCTGTCCGTTATTCTGCCTCCTGGTCCTGTATGCCGCCCCCATCGCTCCTTTCCATATCTGATGCACCGCCCACTGCTCCAGCCATCCCCGTGCATGCCCAGTGCCAGTCTCACAGGACTGAGCACTGTGACTGCTGGTGATGTGTGCGCAGGCAAGTGATTATGGACGGGACTGTGACTGTTATCAGCAAGTACCCGGCCATAATCTCTTGAGCGCGCAAACCTCTCCAGCGTCACACTGAGCTCAGTGTAGATGCTAGACTGTATGGGCTGCTTCCAGGGATGACGTCCCTTTGTCATGTGATAGTATTTCGAACACGCCCCTATCACATGACAAAGGGACGTCATCCCTGGAAGCAGCCCATACAGTCTAGCATCTACACTGAGCTCAGTGTGACGCTGGAGAGGTTTGCGCGCTCAAGAGATTATGGCCGGGTACTTGCTGATAACAGTCACAGTCCCGTCCATAATCACTTGCCTGCGCACACGTCACCAGCAGTCACAGTGCTCAGTCCTGTGAGACTGGCACTGGGCATGCACGGGGATGGCTGGAGCAGTGGGCGGTGCATCAGATATGGAAAGGAGCGATGGGGGCGGCATACAGGACCAGGAGGCAGAATAACGGACGGCAGAGAGCCCGCCCCCGGGTCGGATTTACAGAAGCTGCATACAAAAAGGTAGAACTTTATAAAGGCTTTATTTTGGTCTCACATGGGGCACAATAATAACAGGGACCTTCCTAGAATGCAGCCCAGGAGCTGCAGAGGGGGAATCTTTTAGCTTTTGGGCGAAATTTCTGATGACAGGTTCCCTTTAAGGGCTCATGCGCACGTACCTGCTGAATATTGTGCAGCGAGTTGACAGCATATGTGAGCGTCAAATCGCTGCAGAAACACTGCATAATGGGTGCAGTTTTTATGTACAAAAATAGCCGAATTCATGCGCTATGGCTGCTGCCCCCACCATAGACAGAGTGGGAGCTGCATCCATAGCGCACAAATTAATTGACATGCTCATTTTATCAATGCACGGATTATGGTCCCCATAATATAGTAATGTGCCCATGCAGGGTCTCCTCCTTGGGTCAAAATTTTAGCACCCAAGTCGCTGTGTTAATAAAAGCATCGTGCGCACGTGTATTGCACAATCTTTATAGATTGTGCAGGGGACGCAGGACGCATGAATTTACGCTGTAGTACAATACGCAGCGTAAATGCATGAAATTACGCAACGTGCGCATGAGCCCTAATTATCTGACAAACCCTATTTAAGGAAATTAGCACTAGGTGCCAGATTAACAAAAATGACTTGCAGGAATCTGAAAGTGTGTGAAACCGGACAGTATATGTTCTCTTATTTTGATTAGTGTTCTTTTTCATTTATCTAATTAAAAATTTATTATGTGCTTTACAATAATTTTAATTTATGAAATAAGCTTAAAATCCTGCTAGTTTAATCATGTTAGTATATAATCACAGAGGACTACACAATGACCTTAACATTTAGGAAATTGTGTGTTGTTCTCTAATTTTGCTCTGGTGTGTAGTTTGTCAGGGAAACCTGACATACTGTTTTTGTGATATTAAATTGAAAAATTACTCCAAGCTGTATTAAAACATAACCTATACTGGGAAGTATAAAAAAGTAAGGGATGACAAAAACTAGTACCCCTGAGACAAAGCTAGAAAATTCAGACATTACAACACATATTGGAACTATAGGAGAGACCTTGCACAGTAGTATATTCAATATGATCCATTTTCTCATATCCATAGTGTCGGTCCAAAGTGGGAGCCATTACCACTAGATCTTGATGACATTTGTGGACATTTCTTGTATCAAGCTGAAACCCTGACAAGCCTCCTGATGATCCTGCTTTCACATCTATGTGGGGGGGGAGAATCGAGATGAGGCGGATATGGTCTGAAATTTGTTCTGATCATATATTTGTTCACTGACATTTTATTACTGGAATATCATGTTGACACTGTTGGGTTACAAATACAAGTGTCTTTGTAGAAATCTGCTGTTAACCAGGTTATGTGGTATGCATTTTGTCTCACCTTTATGTTCTACCCCAGGGGTCTCAAACTCGGCTGGGTGTATGGGCCGCACATAGCGAAAAAAATATTTTGGAGGGCGCATTCTTTTCAGGACAAAGTTACATTTTTATTGGTACCATATCTCTTTTCTATACATCTTTGGATCACTTTTTGTTTGTTTATTATAACAAATGTCCCATCCTGGTCCTCATCTTTTAGTTATGTCCCCATCCTGCTCCCCTTGTAATAATGTGCTCATTCTTGTCCCCCTCTTGCAGTATTGTCCCAATTCTGTAGTAATGTGTCCATCCTTACTCACTTGTAGTAATTAAACAACGAAAAAAACTGGCCATCAGAGGTAGGTATGACACCGGGGGATTGCGGGTAGCGAGCCCTCGGTGGGTATATTCTTAGAATAACATGAGAAAACCGGAGGAAAAAAGAACAAAACCAAAAAGACGGGTAATAGTGAAATATAAATATTTTATTATTTAGTGAAAAAATTATTATACAAAAGACATTTAGGTCAGGGCAAAGGATTAGGTAGAATGTCAAGGAATCAACTGCACAAAAGGACAGTAGCAATAAAAGGACCCCTCTCCTGCACGAAACGACCCAGTGTAATAGGAACAAAAAGGTGGGGGCAAGTCCAGTAGAGGGAAGTAAAAGTGTGCAGGGGAACACACACGTTCTGAATCTAATAGCGGCTGCAATAGCAAAACACACAGACTGGCATTTCGAATCAGCCACAATATAATGAAAATGAATATTTCTCCATGTGGAGGCTAGGTGGTCAGTCTATGTGCTAGGGCAACCAGTATAGACCGTGCATCCAGATGGAATGTTCCCTCTGCACAAGTATTTGTCACTACAGAGGGAAGTAGTGTAATAGTTCTCAAAATAAAAGGGACAAAAACCTCAATGGTTACCTGTTTGGAGATGAAGGGTCGCCAAGGGCAGGAGAGGGGCCCCCCCAACGATCGTTTCGCTAAGGGAGCGCTTTTTCCAGGGGCAGTATACATGCTTTATGTTTTATGCGCCCTATTTCTGTTACTCTCATCCAGTTATATCCATGCTTATATTACTTACATGTCTTGTCAAGGGAGATTCCTTGCTGGTACCGGTGCGCGCGCGCCGACCTGCCGATGGGCGGGCTGTGGGGATGCCCTGCGTCGCCGTGCGCGCACGCCTGGGAGTCATGGTGACGCGTCCCGGCCTCCTGGACGTGCGCCTGATTGGCGGCGCTTGTGGCTTCCCCGCCCCCCGCCCCTCGGCGGTCGGCGCGTGCGCCGCACCTGTCAGCATTTGTGTGAATCATCTCCCCATTGCCAACACTATTAAAAGTGATACAGCTCCCTCTTTTTTGTATACTGCCCCTGGAAAAAGCGCTCCCTTAGCGAAACGATCGTTGGGGGGGCCCCTCTCCTGCCCTTGGCGACCCTTCATCTCCAAACAGGTAACCATTGAGGTTTTTGTCCCTTTTATTTTGAGAACTATTACACTACTTCCCTCTGTAGTGACAAATACTTGTGCAGAGGGAACATTCCATCTGGATGCACGGTCTATACTGGTTGCCCTAGCACATAGACTGACCACCTAGCCTCCACATGGAGAAATATTCATTTTAATTATATTGTGGCTGATTCGAAATGCCAGTCTGTGTGTTTTGCTATTGCAGCCGCTATTAGATTCAGAACGTGTGTGTTCCCCTGCACACTTTTACTTCCCTCTACTGGACTTGCCCCCACCTTTTTGTTCCTATTACACTGGGTCGTTTCGTGCAGGAGAGGGGTCCTTTTATTGCTACTGTCCTTTTGTGCAGTTGATTCCTTGACATTCTACCTAATCCTTTGTCCCTGACCTAAATGTCTTTTGTATAATAATTTTTTCACTAAATAATAAAATATTTATATTTCACTATTACCCGTCTTTTTGGTTTTGTTCTTTTTTCCTCCGGTTTTCTCATGTTATTCTAAGAATATACCCACCGAGGGCTCGCTACCCGCAATCCCCCGGTGTCATACCTACCTCTGATGGCCAGTTTTTTTCGTTGTTTAATGTTCTTTTCTGTGGTTTCCACAGTCTATTTACAGGCCCTAATGAATTTTCGAGCCAGAGACCAGACCTGGCTCACCCAATTGGACCAGGTCACCAAAGATTATGGTGGTACACACTTCGCTCCTATGAATGATGGTGAGACTGGAGGGGGTCCCTCAGTGCAGTCTGTGGTCCACAGATATCGGGAGCTATATAAAAAACGCACACGTATATGGTGGAACAGAGCCTTCCTCACAAAATACTTGGAAAATGATCGGATCCCCAGGGGGCTTCGGATACAGGTTTTCCCCTCCTTCCCCACCTTGGAGGATTCCTTTAAAAAGGACTGGGAGAGGAGCCTGCATTCTTGTTCAAGAAATTTACTAGAACTTCTTTCCCAACACAATTCTTCCGCCCTGACCTCCATCGAATCTGAGCTGGAGAGTCTAGAAAAATCATTATCTGATCTATGCAGTACGGAGTCACTAGGCAAAATTTATGGAGACATGGAACAGGAGGTACAAAAATGGGAGAAGGAAATTTGTGATCTCAAATTAAAAAAGTTTCAAAGAGATGCACAAGATTATGCCTCTGAGACAGTATATAGATGGAACCACCGCTTCTCAAGGGGTCGCAGCCTGTCTCGTCAGTCCAATCCTCCTCGGTCTAGGTCCACCTCGCTGTTCTCCGAATCCTCAGTGGAAGATACGGGGGCCTCTAATGCGTCCGCCGGGCTACGTGACACAGTTGAACCTGGGAGAATTCAAACTAGGAGCACACGTACAAGACAAATTAACGCTCCCCGCAGTAGTTACATCCGTCCGGACACTGATAAAAATAACAAAAAACAACTCCAGGTAATTAACCTCTCCTCACGTACCCTGTCGGACGCCGAATTGGATGTGCTATCTAAAGGTTTAAATTTCTGTCCTACTCTTTCTTTTGATTTTTTTACTGCAGTGAAAGATACGAACCTTTTTGCCCGGAAAGTATTATTAAAAAAACTACACAATCAGAGACGGAGTAACAGCGACATGGACCAGACCGAAAGGCAAGCATTACAAGACTTACAAGACCTTTTAGAGGAACAAGACCCCTCCACAGGTAATCTTCCTACACATTTGTTCCCCAGGTCCACAAGGTTTCCCCCTCTGTCCCTCTGCCCCGCGGTCGACATTTTTACAAGACTAGTTATGGAGGATTTTAAAAAAGTACCAACTAGACGTCACTATGACAACCTCACACACCGCCAACGTCTTGCTATTAAAACTTTACAATCATATGACGACATCGTAATTAAGGCGGCGGACAAGGGGGGAAATATCGTGGTCTGGCCGGTGGTAATGTATGAGAAAGAGGCTTTGAGACAACTTCGTGATAAAAACACCTATACACGTTTACCACACTCACCTCTAAATACCTTTTCCCAAGAACTCCGGAGGATTTTGCTGCGTGCCCACGATCTAGGGATCATTGATAAGAAGTTACTCGATGGATTGCTCGTTGGCTTTCCACGTATTCCCACGTTTTACTTGCTGCCAAAAATCCATAAAAACGCTCTCAACCCCCCGGGACGTCCGATAGTGTCCGGCATAGGAGGGCTATGTAATCCAATCTGCCAATTCATTGACTTTTATTTAAAACCACTTGTTGAAACTTTGCCCTCCTATGTTAAAGATACCACGGACGTCCTGAGGCGTCTTGATGGCGTTTTTATGGATAAGGACATGCTCATGGTTTGTGCTGACGTGGAAACCTTATATACCTGCATCAGACATGAAGATGGATTGGAGGCGGTCCGCTTCTTCCTCGGTACCTCCGGTCGGGATGGCGCGCTCAATGATTTGATCCTCGAGCTGCTCCGGTTTGCCCTCACCCATAATTTTTTCGTTTTCAAGGACATCTTTTATCTACAGCGGCGCGGCACTGCAATGGGCGCGGCCTGTGCGCCTTCGTACGCCAACCTCTTCCTGGGATACTGGGAGAGGTTGGTTTTCGGAGACGGAGGTGCCGGGTGCAGCGCCCATGTGCAGTGCTGGCTCCGCTACATAGATGATATTTTTATTTTTTGGCAGGGCACACCTGGGCAGCTCAGATCATTCATTGACACTCTCAACCACAACCCGTACAATATTAGACTTACTTATAGATCTAGTCAAATTGAAATCGATTTTTTAGATGTCCGGGTTGTGGTTGATGAGTCTGGTGGCGTACAGACCGACGTTTTCCGAAAGGATACGTCGGTGAACGCATTACTTCATGCAACATCCAGTCACACTCCCGCCACCATTCGCGCCATCCCCACCGGACAATTCCTAAGGATGAAGCGGATTTGCTCCACAAACGACACCTTTGAAGCCCAATCCTCTGACCTCTGGTGCAGGTTTAAAGCGAGGGGTTATGGCAACAGATGTATAAAGAAGGGTTACAATCGTGCCAAACATACCCCTCGCAATCAACTTCTTTCTTATATTCCACGTCAGCCGAACCGGGATACCAATGTCCGTTTTATCAGCACCTTTAACCATGAGTGGGACACAATGAGGGGCATTTTTAACAAGCATTGGCCTGTACTTCTGACTGATCCCATCTTGGCAGAAGTACTATCCGATCGGCCCCTCATGACGGCCAAACGAGCGAACAACCTCGGGGACCTTCTTGTTAAGAGCCACTATATTCCTCCCCGACCCAATTATTTTGGTTCGAGTGGCCCACTTCGTGGGTGTTACCCCTGTGGCCATTGTGTGGCATGCAGCAACGTCCTCCGGAGCAAGTCCTTCTCATCCTCCGACGGCACCAAGAATTTTTCCATCTATCCCTACATCAACTGTGGGACCACCCACGTTGTCTATTATGCTACCTGCGCGTGTCCCCTGATCTATGTGGGGCTCACTTCACGTGAGCTCCGCATACGGGTCAGGGAACACGTCCGGGACATCATGGGTGCCAAGACAGCTGAGGATATTAGTCTCCTAAAAACTTTACCCCGCCACTTTAGACTCCACCATCAAAGTGATCCTAGTTCTCTTCAGGTCAGGGGTATTGATGTCGTTCAGGGCGGAATCCGTGGGGGCAACTTACGCAAAACCCTCGCCCAACGAGAATCCAAGTGGATCACACTCCTAAATACCTTGGTACCTAATGGCCTTAATGAGGTCATTAGCTATGCCCCCTTCCTCTGAATTTATTATTAACACTTTTTTGACCTTTATTTTTAATAAGGTTAAAAATTCCATCTTTTGAAGTCTGAGATTCTTGTGACTGACGGCTGGCTCCTCTCCCTGGGCTCTATACGTTATCCTGTTCCCCATATCCCACAGACCTCTGCTGTGTTCCCTCACAGTCTCACCTTTAATTATTCAATTTTATTGTTTTTATTAATGTGTAAAATATACATAATCTTATGATAAATGAAATCTTCCTTCTTGGAGCAACATATACTTTTTGATATGCTCCTAGTGTGCACAGTCTTATTAGCTTGTGCTAAATATATACTCACACCACTATGTGTTGGCAAAAGTACAAACTATTTATTTATTTATGTATCTGTTATACTAATTTTCTCCTTTTTTTTTTTCTCTTATTCTATATTTCCTTCTCCAGGTTCCCCTTCTTTTAACAAGTTCTTATGAACGAAACTATGTCCTGGGATTTATAATCTTACCAAAACCATCCCCCTTTGACTCCCTCGGAACATATCAGAATATTGAAATCTGTATTTATTACATTCTCTTTTGCTTTATGTTTTATGCGCCCTATTTCTGTTACTCTCATCCAGTTATATCCATGCTTATATTACTTACATGTCTTGTCAAGGGAGATTCCTTGCTGGTACCGGTGCGCGCGCGCCGACCTGCCGATGGGCGGGCTGTGGGGATGACCTGCGTCGCCGTGCGCGCACGCCTGGGAGTCATGGTGACGCGTCCCGGCCTCCTGGACGTGCGCCTGATTGGCGGCGCTTGTGGCTTCCCCGCCCCTCGGCGGTCGGCGCGTGCGCCGCACCTGTCAGCATTTGTGTGAATCATCTCCCCATTGCCAACACTATTAAAAGTGATACAGCTCCCTCTTTTTTGTATACTGCCCCTGGAAAAAGCGCTCCCTTAGCGAAACGATCGTTGGGGGGGCCCCTCTCCTGCCCTTGGCGACCCTTCATCTCCAAACAGGTAACCATTGAGGTTTTTGTCCCTTTTATTTTGAGAACTATTACACTACTTCCCTCTGTAGTGACAAATACTTGTGCAGAGGGAACATTCCATCTGGATGCACGGTCTATACTGGTTGCCCTAGCACATAGACTGACCACCTAGCCTCCACATGGAGAAATATTCATTTTAATTATATTGTGGCTGATTCGAAATGCCAGTCTGTGTGTTTTGCTATTGCAGCCGCTATTAGATTCAGAACGTGTGTGTTCCCCTGCACACTTTTACTTCCCTCTACTGGACTTGCCCCCACCTTTTTGTTCCTATTACACTGGGTCGTTTCGTGCAGGAGAGGGGTCCTTTTATTGCTACTGTCCTTTTGTGCAGTTGATTCCTTGACATTCTACCTAATCCTTTGTCCCTGACCTAAATGTCTTTTGTATAATAATTTTTTCACTAAATAATAAAATATTTATATTTCACTATTACCCGTCTTTTTGGTTTTGTTCTTTTTTCCTCCGGTTTTCTCACTTGTAGTAATGTGCACTTCCTTATTTACATCCTGTAGCAATGTCTCCTTCTTGTACTAATGTCCCCATCCTTGTCCCCTTCTTGTAGTAATGTTCCCCATCATGGTCCTCATCCTGTAGTCATGTGCCCCATCCTTGTCTCCTTCTTGTAGTAATGTGCCCCATCATTTTCCTCATCCTATAGTAATGTCCCCATCTTGTAGCAATGTGCCCATCCTGGTCCCATCTTGTAGCAGTATGCACATCCTGGTCCCCATCTTGTAGCAATGTGCCAATCCTGGTCCCCATCTTGTAGCAATGTGCCTATACTGGTCCCCAATCTTGTAGCAATGAACCCATCCTGGTCCCCATCTTGTAGCAATGTGCCCATCCTGGTCCCCATCTTGTAGTAATGTGCTCAATGTGGTCCCCATAATATAGTAATGTGCCCATGCAGGGTCTCTTCTTGTAGCAATGTCCCCTTTACTTGACCTCTTCTGGAGATATCCTGGTCCCCATTGTGCCATCACACACAGACAGACAGACAGACAGACAGACAGACAGACAGACAGACACACACACCAAAACTTTCTTCTCAGCTGTTGTCCGTTCCCTCTGTCAGCTCTTCATCTGAAATTCAGATGAATGTTTTTCTGGCGCTGCGCAGTGTGCAGACTCAAGTTTTTCCTTGTTCTCTGTACAACTTAATATCAGCCGCTGGCCAATCAGAGGCAAGCAACTGAGCTCATTCGCGTCACCTGCTTGCCTCTGGTTGGCCGGCAGCTGCCATTGAGTTGTGCAGGGAGAGCTTGACTTTGCAGCGCTGGCAAAACGTTCATCTGAAAAAAAAAGTTCTGATGGCTGCGGCCCCTGCAGCGGCAGTGATCTTTACCAGGTCCATGGGACTGCGAGCCGCAAGAAACAGCCTCAGGAGCCGCATGCCCACATGTTTGAGACCCCTGCTCTACCCCCTTCTGATGTATCTTTATCCTCCTGCCTTTAACTGCATTTGAGTTATAGGGTGCTTGATTTAACTCATGGCACTATAACCTTGTTTGATAGCCTCCACTGTAATGGAGATAGGCTTTATTTTTTCCACTGATATTTTGTCTATAGAGTGTTTAACCCATGCTGTGCCACCATTGTACTTGATATCATTCATGGAATTACCTCTCTCTGACATCTTTGGACACACTGTATGTTAATTGGATACAGTACTTCAATGAAGAATGTGTTGAATATTTTTTCATAGGAATTTGGGAAAGTTACGAAATGTCCTATAAATGGCTGTTCTATTCCTGATCTAAGGCTACATTCACACACAGCGATTTTGCTGCGTTTTTTGAGGATAGGTTTGTCAGCTGCAAAAGCAGATCAGCTTTTTAAAAAACCGCATCAGCTGAAAGGTTTTTGAGCTCATAGAAAATGTTTTCAAAAGCAAAAGCAGATTAGAAAAACGCCACACAAACTGACATGCTCATTCTTTGTGAAAATCCGTTTTTGAGCCCAAAAACGGATCCTCACAAAACGATGTGTCTGAAGGTCATATCTTGAAACCCATTGACTTTGCTGGGATGCCTAGAGTCACTGCATTTCACTGCATTATTTTTACATCAATGTTCGATATGTTTGTGACAACAAAGAAATTGTTACCAAGTCACTGGCAGTAAGGTCAGAATCATACTCTCATACGAGTCTCTCATGGTAGAACCCGGTATGGCCGCACACTATGCATACAGGAGCGTCTGAGCTGCATAGAGATACATGCAACCGAGCCGCTCCTGTCAGGGGAGTGTGCGGCCAAGCCGGGTTCTACCATGAGAGACTCGCGCGAGTTACACGCAAGGCACTAGCAAGTGTGATTCTGGCCTGTAAGATACTAAAGCTCATCACACCTGCCAGTTTCTCCAGGCCTTAGTGGAAAAAGTTCTGCAAGATTATGAACTCAAAAAAGAACAGGTTCTTGCTATTGTAATGCACAATGTTTCTAACATGGTAAGTACAATTAAGCTGATGAATGAGAGTAATGAACAACAGCTAGAAGAAAATTTAGGATTCAGTATATTTGAGATGAAAGGCCACAGTCCTGTTCATATAACTGAGGAAGAAACAGATATTACAACAGAAGAACAGTAGAATGATACTTTAGAATTAGATGATCTTGCTGAAGCTGCTTTAAAACACTTTCATATTCATCACATGCGCTGTGTTGTGAACACGCTCCAGCTGGCAATAAGAGATAGTCTGCAAGAGGGACATGCTGGAAATTTGATTGGAGAAGTGAGGAAATTGGTTATTGCCGCCAGAACCCCTAAAATTGATTCCATCTTGAAGAGACGTGCTGGGAAAGGGGCAATTGTTGATCAAGCCACTCGGTGGGGCAGCACTTATTTAATGATTGAGCGATTGCTTGAACTAAAATCGTTTTTTATAAATATGGTGAACCCTCAGGTAACCCTAAATGAAGGTCAATGGAGACAGGTGGCTGAATTGAAGGAATTGCTTAATCACCCATTTATCATGACTAAAAAATTACAAGCTAAGGATTTTACTCCTTCCATTTTCATAAGGGAGTGGAAGAACTTGCTTAGTGCCTGTCCCAAAGAGGAGGTTTAACCGCAGATGGCATTTCTGCTTCAATGAAACGGAGAGAGACACAGCTATTGGAAAATAAAAATTCTTCTGGCAGCTGTTTATGTGGACCCAAGTCATCTTATACTGCTTGATGATCAACAGCTTACTGAAGGAAAAGAAGCTCTAACTGAGGTAGCAGTTAGGATGAGTGGCCTACAGGACTTCCAGGTGCAAGAGGACTTGGATCCTGACAGTGCTACTGCTGCCATATCTTCATCCTCATCCGATGAAGAGTTTAACTTTGACAAGTATTTGGTTGACATGGAGCAGGCAAAGCGTTGCCGCAAGGAAAGATTTTACTCCGTCTCCTATAGCAAGCAGATTAACCAGATTTCAGCAAAATGTTTCACTTGCTCTCAAAGAAATAGAAAAATTCAACCGTTCATCAAAACTGACTGTGCATGAGGCAATTCCTTTATACTCAGAAATTGTTAGAGATGTTGCCCATGTGGTTATGGCTTTGCCTCCAACCCAAGTTACTGTAGAGAGGTTGCTCTCTAGCCTTAAAATTATTAGGTCAGATTTGAGGTGATCTATGAAGGAGGATCTGATGGAAGCAATTCTATTTCTTAGAACAAATTCATAGACTGCACAAATGTTATTTACTATGTTTTTGTTGAAAACTGTTTTTTTGCCACTTACATAGTTTATTACATAGTGTTATATACATTATAACACTATGTAATAAACGACCGTATTTTTCGCTTTATAAGACGCACCCCCAAATTTGGTGAAGGAAAAGAGAATTTTTTTTAATGTTAAATGCGGTCCATCTTATAATGCCAGTGTCCCTCTAACAAATCATATAGGGTATATGTCCCTCATAGTCCCCCATAGTCCCCCATAGTCCCCCATCCTAAAATTAGCCCCCCTTAATCTGGATATGGCCCCCTTATATTGAATATAGCCCCCTTGTGCTGGGACACGTCCCCCAGTGATGCCACATGTTCCCCATTGATGACACACATCCCCTGTTGCTGGCACATGCCCCTATTTATGGCACATGTACCCCTGTGCTGCCCATGGCCCCCTATGGATTGCACATGTTCCCCTGTGCTGTCCATGGCCCCCTATGGATTGCACATGTCCCCCTGTGCTGCCCATGGCCTCTATAGATGGCATACCTCCCCTGTGTTTGATATGGCCCCCATGTGTGCTGCCCATGGCCCCTATCGATGGCACACCTCCCCTGTGTTAGATATGGCCCCCATGCTGCTGCCCATAGTAAAATAAAACACTCTTTCCCTACCTTCTCAGCGCTGTCCCTCCTCATGTCTCACTCCGTGCTGCTGCTCCTCCTCCACTTCCTGGTTCTCTGTGCCGGTCATGTGATCGGCACAGCAGAGTGATATCATCTCTGCGTGCCTGATCACAGCGGCAGCAGAGACAATGGGAGATCAGCGCTGGAGGTAAGTAAAGCTTTTTTTATTTTACTGTGGGCAGCAGTATAGGGGCCATATCTAACACAGGGGGGATCATGTGGTATCAAAGGGGGGCGCAGGCACATATAATATGCACCGCTGCTCCAGTCCATCACTGCAGTGCGGTTTCAGCACCACGGTGATGGACAGCGGCAATGCATATTATATGAGCGGGAGCAGGAGATCAAAGGCTCCCTCCTGCAGCTTTCACAAGCGCCCAGCACCACTCCAGAGCTGCCCCCACCTCCCCTGGAGCCTGCAGAGTTTGTGTGTGTGTGTGTTTATTATATATATATATATATATATATATATATATATATATATATATATATATATATATATACCCCCCCAGTATATTCAGATTATAAAAGACGCACCCCCTACTTTCCCCCAAAATTTGGGGGAACAAAAGGGCGTCTTATAAAACGAAAAATATGGTATGTAAGTGGCAAACAACAGTTAGCAACAAAAATATACTAAATAATATTTAGTATATTGCTTATATTTAAGTGAAAAATTTATTGTAGTACAATGTGAACATCAGACACCAGACATCAGACATGTGAACATTTACTCATTTTTGTGATACAATAATCAAGATATTTAGATAAAATATATTTATTGGAATACAACCTTAGAATATAAAAAACTAATAAATTGTAAATATGTAATACAATATGTAATATTTATATATATACACACACACACACACACACACACACACACAGTAATATATATATATATATATATATATATATATTACATATTGTATTACATATTTACAATTTATTACAGTTTTGTGTTCTAAAGTTGTATTCCAATAAATATATTTTATGTTCTACCGTATTTTTCGGACTATAAGACGCACCGGACTATAAGACGCACCCTGGTTTTAGAGGAGGAAAATGGGAAAATAAAACTTTAAGCAAAAAAAAGAGAATTTTGTTTACTTACCGTAAATTCTTTTTCTTATAGTTCCGTATTGGGAGACCCAGACATTGGGTGTATAGCTTCTGCCTCCGGAGGACACACAAAGTACTACACTCAAAAGTGTAGCTCCTCCCTCTGAGCTTATACACCCCCTTGAGAACCAGATCTAGCCAGTTTAGTGCAAAAGCTGAAGGAGAATAGCCACCCACAAGTAAAAACAGAGCAAGAACCGGAACAACCGGAGCCTCTGTCTAAGACAACAGCCGGTGATAACACGCGGAACAAGAAACTGCCAATAGGCAACAGGGAGGGTGCTGGGTCTCCCAATACGGAACTATAAGAAAAAGAATTTACGGTAGGTAAACAAAATTCTCTTTTTCTTTATCGTTCCTATGGGAGACCCAGACATTGGGACGTCTCAAAGCAGTCCATGGGTGGGAATAAACAGAAAAACTGAGAAGTAGGCGGAGCCTAACTTCACAAGTGGGCGACAGCCGCCTGAAGGATGCGTCTGCCCAAGCTCGCATCTGCCGAAGCATGAGCATGCACTTGGTAGTGCTTTGAAAAGGTATGCAGGCTAGTCTAATTGGCAGCCTGACAGACTTGCTGAGCCGTAGCCTGGTGCCTGAAAGCCCAAGAGGCACCGACGGCTCTGGTCGAGTGTGCCTTGATCCCCAGCGGGAGAGGCACCTGAGAACACTGGTAGGCATCCGAAATGGTTGACCTAATCCAACGGGCTAAGGTCGGCTTAGAAGCAGAGGGGCCCTTGCGCCGACCTGTGGTTGGCACAAAAAGAGAGGTGCACCGCCTAAGAGCAGCAGTGCGAGACACATAGATCCGGAGCGCCCGCACCAGATCCAGAGTATGCAACGCTTTTTCAAAGCGATGAACAGGAGCCGGACAAAAGGAAGGTAGGGTAATGTCCTGGTTAAGGTGGAAAGGAGAAACCACCTTAGGGAGAAAGTCCGGAGTCGGACGGAGAACCACCTTGTCTTGATGAAAAACCAAAAAAGGTGACTCCGAAGAGAGCGCAGCTAAATCAGAAACTCTCCTGAGGGAAGTTATGGCCACTAGAAAGACCACCTTCTGTGAAAGACAAAACAAAGAAACCTCATTAAGAGGCTCAAAGGGGGGTTTCTGCAAAACCGTGAGAACCAAATTGAGGTCCCAGGGATCCAAGGGCCGCCGGTAAGGCGGGATGATGTGAGACGCACCTTGCATGAAGGTGCGGACCTGAGCCAGCCGGGCGATACGCCGCTGGAACAGAACTGACAAAGCTGAGACTTGTCCCTTGAGAGAGTTGAGGGATAGTCCTAGCTGCAGACCGGACTGTAGAAAAGACAGAAGGGTCGGCAAGGAAAAAGGCCAAGGAGAATGGCCGGAAGAGCGACACCAGGACAGGAAAATCTTCCAAGTCCTGTGATAGATCTTGGCAGAGGAAGACTTATGGGCCCGTGTCATAGTGGAGATGACTTCAGGGGGGATACCAGAAGCCGCCAAGATCCAGGATTCAAGAGCCACGCCGTCAACCTGAGAGCCGCAGAATTCTGGCGGAAAAACGGACCTTGTGAGAGAAGGTCTGGACGGTCCGGGAGATGCCACGGCACCTCTACGGACAGATGGAGCAGGTCTGGGTACCAAGCTCGCCTGGGCCAGTCCGGAGCAATGAGGATGACTCGACGGACCTCCATTCTGATCTTGCGCAGAACTCTGGGCAAGAGGGCTAGAGGGGGAAACACGTAGGACAGACGAAACTGGGACCAGTCTTGAACCAGAGCGTTCGCTCCAAAGGCCTGAGGATCGTGGGAGCGAGCCACGTAAACCGGAACCTTGTTGTTGTGACGGGATGCCATTAGGTCCACTTCTGGAGTGCCCCACTTGCGGCAGATTGACTGAAACACTGCCGGATGCAGGGACCACTCGCCGCTGTCCACGGTTTGACGGCTGAGATAATCTGCTTCCCAGTTTTCCACGCCTGGGATGTGGACTGCGGATATGGTGGACTTGGAGTCCTCCGTCCATTGAAGGATGCGTTGAACCTCCAACATTGCCAGGCGGCTGCGTGTCACGCCTTGGTGATTGATGTAGGCAACTGCTGTCGCGTTGTCTGACTGGACTCGGATGTGCTTGCCCGCCAACAGGTGGTGAAAGGCTAGGAGAGCTAGAAGCACAGCTCTGGTTTCCAGCACATTGATCGAGAGGGCTGACTCGGACGGAGTCCAAGTGCCCTGCGCTCGGTGGTGGAGACATACCTCTCCCCAGCCGGATAGACTGGCATCCGTGGTGAGGATCACCCAGGGCGGGGCCAGGAAGGAGCGCCCCTGCGACAGAGAGAGGGGCCGAAGCCACCACTGAAGAGAGCTCCTGGTCTGTGGCGACAGAGCCACTAGCCTGTGCAAGGAGGAAGGCCGCTTGTCCCAACAGCGGAGAATGTCCAGCTGCAGAGGACGCAGATGGAACTGGGAAAAGGGAACAGCCTCCATTGACGCCACCATCTGACCCAGCACCTGCATCAGGTGCCTGATGGAAAAACGTCGGGGCCTCAGCAGAGAGCGCACCGCCAGGTGGAGGGACTGCTGTTTGACTAAGGGCAGCTTCACAAGTGCCGACAGTCTCGAACTGCATCCCTAGGTATGTGAGCCTCTGGGTCAGAGTCAGAGTGGATTTGGGCAGATTGACAAGCCACCCGAATTGGGCTAGAGTGGCGAGAGTGAGCGAGACACTCCGCTGACAGTCTGCGCTGGATGAAGCCCTGACTAGAAGGTCGTCCAGGTAAGGAATCACTTCCAACCCCTGGAGGTGCAGAACCGCAACCACTGCTGCCATGACCTTGGTGAATACCCGAGGGGCCGTGGCTAACCCGAAGGTGAGAGCCACGAATTGGAAATGTTCCTCTCCGATTGCAAAACGTAGCCAACGCTGGTGTGAAACTGCAATTGGCACATGCAGATAGGCATCTCTGATGTCGATGGATGCCAGGAAATCCCCTTGGGTCATTGAGGCAATGACTGATCGCAGAGACTCCATGCGAAAATGCCGCACCTGAACATGCTTGTTGAGAAGCTTGAGATCCAGGATGGGCCGGAAGGAACCGTCCTTTTTGGGAACTAGGAAGAGATTTGAGTAGAAACCTCTGAACCGTTCCCGGACGGGAACCGGTACAATCACTCCGTTGGCCTGCAAGGATGCCACGGCCTGAGAGAAGGCGGCGGCCTTGGAGCAGGGGGGAGTTGACAGAAAAAATCTGTTTGGCGGGCTGGAAGAGAATTCTATCCTGTAGCCGTGGGAGATGATATCCCGCACCCACTGATCGGAGACGTGTTGAAACCACACGTCGCCAAAGTGGGAGAGCCTGCCACTGACTAAGGACGTTGCTGGCGCGGACAGATAGTCAAGAGGAGGCTGCCTTAGTGGCAGCAGCTCCTGCGGTCTTCTGTGGATGCGCTTTTGTGCGCCAGCTGGATTTTTGGTCCTTGGCTGAGTTAGTGGACGAGGCCGAGGGCTTAGAGGACGACCAGTTGGAGGAACGAAAGGAACGAAACCTCGACTGATTCCTACCCTGGACAGGTTTCCTGGTTTTGGTTTGTGGCATGGAAGTACTATTCCCGCCAGTAGCCTCCTTAATAATTTCATCCAGCTGTTCACCGAACAGCCTGGACCCAGCAAAAGGGAGTCCAGCAAGGAACTTCTTTGAGGAAGCATCTGCCTTCCACTCTCGAAGCCACAGGATCCTGCGGATAGCGAGGGAATTAGCCGAAGCCACCGCAGTGCGGTGAGAAGCCTCCAGCATGGTTGACATGGCATAGGATGAAAAAGCTGAAGATTGGGAAGTTAAAGAAACCATTTCGGGCATAGATTCCCTGGTGAGGGAATGCATCTCCTCTAGAGAAGCAGAGATGGCTTTGAGAGCCCACACTGCTGCAAAAGTTGGGGAGAACGAGGCCCCTGACGCCTCATATACAGATTTGGCCAGAAGGTCAACCTGGCGGTCAGTGGAATCCTTAAGTGAGGTGCCGTCAGCCACTGACACAACGGTCCGGGCTGATAGCCTAGACACCGGAGGGTCTACCTTTGGTGAATGAGCCCACTCCTTGACCACCTCAGGTGGAAATGGAAACCGGTCATCAGAACCACGCTTTGGGAAGCGTTTGTCAGGACAGGCCCTAGGTTTGGACACAGCGGCCTGAAAACTGGAGTGGTTAAAGAACACACTCTTTGTCCTCTTAGGCGAGGTAAACTGGTGCTTTTCTGCCAGAGAGGGTTGCTCCTCTGATACTGGCGGATTGAGATCCAGTACAGAATTAATGGACGCAATCAAATCACTAACATCTGAGTCACTTTCGGACAGATCAATGGGGCACATGGAGTTAGCCTCCGAGCCCCCTGTAAAGGCATCCTCCTCGTCCTGCGAGTCAGCTCCTGAATCAGAGCCGCGGGACGAGGAGGGAGAGGGAGCCCTACGTCTCCTTTTAGGAGGACGGGGTCTGGGACCAGATGATGAATCCTCTGTGAGCTCCGCTGAGAGAGCCCTAACAGCAGAGGCACCCTGTGAAGGGGGCTGATGCATGTTCAGCAAAGTCCTGGACAGCTGTCCCATGGAGTCGGCAAAAGACTGGGAGATAGACCTAGAAAAGGATTCTACCCAAGCCGGGGGTTCAGCCACAGGGACCGGAGCAGCCTGAGAGACCACTGGGGGGGCGATTCCAGGCTGAGGCATCGTCAGGTTAGAGCAGGCATCACAATGTGGATAGGTGCTCGGTTCAGGCAGTAGGAGCTTATATGCAGTGCATACTGAATACAGCTTTGGAGCCTTGCTCCTCGTGTGAGACATGCTGCTGAAGTGGGGGCTCAGCCAGAATGACCCTCAGAGAGTATATACAGAAGATCCACAACCAAAGGTTGTGGCTTACCAGACCGCTGGAGCGGTTTGTGTGCTCTCCAGATCCCAAAGCCCGGACTCCCAAGCACCTCAGCAGGGATGCTGCAGCCAGCGCTGATCGCAGGGAAGAACACTGAGAAAATGGCGCCGGAGTGAAGAGAGGGGGCGGGACTCACTCTGAGAGCGGGATCTGGAGGGCCATAGAGACCTACAGGGGAGGAGACATGAACTCAGTGAGGAGTGTCTCTCCCCTGTGTAGAACGGCCGCTGGGCGGAGCCGCACTGTCCCTCTGCATGAATGACATGCGAGGGCAGTGAAACCGAAAGTAGGCCTCCGGCGAAGCCGGGGCCTAAATTTGAGCGGTCCGGCCGGCGCGCAGGCACCATCGGCGCGGTTCTCAGGCGACAGCCAGAGAACCCGCCGGAAATGTCACAAAAATCACTCAGCACACTCTCCCCCAACAATAAAGTACAAGGGACCCCCATATATAAACGTCTCAGGTACTTAGCTTGCGGAGACGCAGGGTTCCAGGTCCCTGGGGGCGAGTGCTCCGATCCAGCAGGATCCTGAAGGGCTGCGGATGGAGACCGGTCTCCTGCCAAGCATGGAGAACCGTGCTGGCTCCCACTTCAAGCCAGAGCCCAGAGGGATAGTGAAGGAGCACGGCATGTAAGGCTCCAGCCTTGGAATCAACCTTAACAGCACCGCCGACACAGTGGGGTGAGAAGGGACATGCCGGGGGTCCAGGCTAGGACCCGCTTTTCTTCAAACTCTTTCCAAAAATGAAAAATCAGATGAGAATGCATGTGTGGATGTATGCCTCCTGAACACAAAGCGATAAACTGGCTAGATCTGGTTCTCCAGGGGGTGTATAAGCTCAGAGGGAGGAGCTACACTTTTGAGTGTAGTACTTTGTGTGTCCTCCGGAGGCAGAAGCTATACACCCAATGCCTGGGTCTCCCATAGGAACGATAAAGAAAATGTGGTCATGACACACTGTAATGGGGCGAGGATCTGCTGCTGACACTGTTATGGGGGTAATGTCCCCAAATTCTCTACTAAGGTACCCCATTCTGGTAATGATCCTCCTGCCTTGTATATGATCCTGCTGTAAACCCCCATCCTGTTCATATACCCCCATCCTATTGATTTACCCCCCATCCATCCTGCTCATATTCCTCCATCCATCCTGCTCATATACCCCCATCCTGTTCATATACCCCCATCCTATTGATATACCCCCCCATCCATCCGGCTCATATTCCTCCATCCATCCTGCTCATATACCCCCATCCTGTTCATATACCCCCATCCTGTTCATATACTCCCATCCATCCTGCTCATATACTCCCATCCTGTACATATACTCCCATCCTGTTCATATTCCCCCATCCATCCTGCTCATATACTGCCATCCTGTTCATATACCCCCATCCATCCTGCTCATATACTCCCATCCTGTTCATATTCCCCCATCCATCCTGCTCATATACTGCCATCCTGTTCATATACCCCATCCTGTTCATATACCCCCCATCCATCCTGCTCATATACCCCATCCTGTTCATATACCCCCATCCTGTGCATATACCCCCATCCTGTTCATATACTCCCATCCTGCTATATGCCCCCATCGTGCTCATATACCATCCTGGTATATGGCCTGTATCCTATAGCACAGAGAAAAAAAAACAAACGTTTATACTCACCTTTTCCTCATTCCCTGCAGCCGATCATCTTCCTCTCTGCGCCGCTGACCTGTGTGTGTGTGTGTGTGGAGCCTTTCCCCAGCAGCATCGCGATGTCTTCCTGTCTGTGCCGATCAGCTGATCAGCACAGATCAGCTGACCGGCACAGACAGGAAGACATCGCGTGCTGCAGGGGGACGGCTCCACACACGGGGACGGGTGAGTGTACTGATTCACTGCGCCCCGCGCTGATGATGACGCGAGGGGGGCAGTGAATACAGCCGCACATGATCACTCCAGGCTGTAATTGCCAGGGGTGATCATGCGGACCGGCTCTTTACTATGTGCGCGTCCCCGCTCGTCCTCCCGCCCACCTGTCAGTGTCGGCTTCTGCGCTGAGAAATGGGCGGGAGGATGGGCGTGCATATGTAATGAGCGGGCCGACGTGGTCACAGCAGGCTGCTACAGCCTGCTCGTGCCCCCGATGACCCGCTCCACCGCAGCACCTCATTCCCTGCAGCCACAGTCAGACCATAAGACGCACCCCCAACTTTCCCCCAACATTTGGGGGAAAAAAAGTGTGTCTTATGGTCCGAAAAATACGGTAAATATCTTGATTATTGTATCGTAAAAATGATTAAAATGTCTGATGTTCACATTGTACTACAATACATTTTTCACTTAAATATAAGCAATATATGTGATAGTCGGAGTCGTGGAGTCGGGGCAAGGGAATTTGAGGAATTGGAGTCGGAAGTTTGGCTTACCGACTCCACAGCCCTGCTGGTGACATTAAGAAAACAATCTACATATATCAGAAAAAAATGCTTCACCTTACAAAACAGATTTTATTAAACCAAAATAATTTCACATGCAAAATAGAAACTAAAATAGGAGCAGAAATTAAAAGTGCTTGACATTAGACGGTTGTTGATGCAATTTTTCAGGTTTGTCTCTATATAACGTCCAACAGTAATCTGCCACCATGGAGTCATTCCAAAAACCCTGGTAGCGGTGTTCCATTACTTTAATGTCCTGGTGAAACCGCTCGCCTTGTTCATCGCTTACATCCCCAAGATTTTGAGGGAAGAAATCTAAATGTGAATGCAAAAAGTGCATTTTCCCTGCATGCGACATCCAAGACACTGGTATGCATTTAGCAGTTCCTCAACACCAACATATTCTGGAGACTTATTTTTTCATAAGACGTTTTCACAGATCCACTTGAAGCTTCTCCAAGATCTCAATTCCTTATCATTTAGAGTTCTTTCAAACACATCATCTCTCATAAGCTCTCTGATCTGAGGACCAACAAATACCCCTTCCTTCAGTTTTGCTGGTGAAATGCTGGAGAATTTCTGTGAAATTGAACCCTTGTGAATTTGTCTTTGCCATGGCTTTCACAAAGTGTTTAATCAATCCCAACTTTATATGTAGTGGAGGAAGAAAGATTTTTGTTGGCACAACTAAAGGATTATGCTGAACATTGTCTATACCTGGAGCATAAATGTTTCTCTGTCCACAACCACGACAAACAATGCTCTACTGTATTTCTACTGTCCCATAAACACAAGAAGCAACAATATTTTGTGAAACCTCCTTGCATTCCCATTAGTGACCAATCAATCCCTCTCAAATCTCCACAGTTTTTCCATTGATGATGCTTATGTTGTATAGCATCCAAAACAGCTGACAGATTTCTATAACTTTCCTTTAGATGACATGAGTGAGCACTAGGGATTGATGGTTTCATATTTCTATTGTGAAGCAAAACGGTTTTTAAACTTCTCTGGGATGAGTCAATAAACAAATCGTCAATCTGCAACAAAATACTCTTGATTCAGTTCTTTAAAGAGGCTATTCACATTGTTACAGTACACGATTGATCCATCAACTGTGAAAAATTGTGTTTAAGTGTTACTTCTGTTTTGGTAATAACACCTTTGACATCATCATGAAGAAGATTCTTCGGTTTCAACCTAGATGCAAGAAGCTCAGCTTTATCTTTTGACAATGAAAGGTCTCTGAGATCATTTAATTCATGTTGAGTAAAGTATTCTGGCTGCTCAGCTGCTCTATCAGGTACATACTCATCTTGACCTGAGGTCTCCATGTCTTCGCCAGTATCTTCAGCTCCATAGTCTTCATATTCTACTTCATTTTCATCCAATCCAGAAAACGGCGGTACAGGAACTGGCAAGGTATCATCATGTGGAACTGGCCTAAACGCAGATTCAAGTTCAGGGTAATTAATCTTATGTTTGTTCTTTGTAGAAAAGCTCTTCAGTTTGACAAAAGAAAAGTAGCAGTCATCACTATGATTTTTGAATTCTCTCCAAATCATGGGAACAGCAAATAGCATAGCCACTTTCTTCATATTCAACTAGTCACGAAGACCATTTGAACAACTTGAGCATATCACATGAGGGACCCAGCATACATTGAAAATGCAGAAATAACATAATAAAAATACTTCAATAGCAGAAACTTTATGTGATAGAGCAAAACTAAGCATACTTTTGGGATCAGCACATCAAACGCTATAAAACAGACATATTACCTTTGCTGATGATTTTTTTTGTGTGTTGACCAGTTTAACCCCTTTACCCCCGCACGATTTTTTTTTTTTTCGCTCCTGTTCTTCTGAGAGCCATAACTTTTTTTATTTTTCAGTCAATCTTGCCACGCGAGGGCTTGTTTTTTGCAGAACGAGTTATACTTTTAAATGAAGCCATAAGTTTTACCATATAGTGTACTGGAAAACAGCAAAAAAAAATTTCAAATGTGGAAAAATTGCAAAAAAAGTGTGATTGCACAATTGTGTTTGAGATATTTTATTCACTGTGTTCACTATATGGTAAAACTGATGTGTTGATGTGATGCCTCAGGTAGGTGAGTTCGTAGACACCAAACATGTATAGGTTTACAGTGGTACCTTGCTTAACGAGAACAATCCGTTCTGGGACTGTGCTTGTTAATCAAGGTACTCGTTCAGCAGAGCAAGGTTTCCCATAGGAAATCATTGCAATGCTGACAATCCGTTCCACAATGTGTAAAATGTCCCATCCTGGTCCCCTATTCTATCATTCCACACATGTACAAACGCACACAAACATGTACAAACACACATATTATATGCTCACCTTACCTTCCGTTCCATCGCCGGTCTCCTGGGACTTGCTGTTCTCTGGTGCGGGCCGTGTATCAGGTGACCATAACAACGAGGGCGGAACTTCCTGCCAGAGCGCTGACGTCAAAGGCAGAGCCGCTTGCCTCTGATTGGCCAGCGCGCTGCCTTTGACAAGCGGTGACAGGAACCAGGAAGTTCCTGCTTCGTTGTTATGGATGCCGATGCCTGGAGCGGAGCGGCACACTACAGGACCCAGGGGGCCGGCGATGAAATACGTAATTACTTACCGGTAATGTTTTTTCTGAACCCATGACGGCACCACGAGAGAGGGGATCCGCCCTTCAAGGACAGGAAACCTCCAGAATAAAAAGGGGCGGCACCTCTCCCCGCATCAATTGATTACCGAGCATGACAGGACCTCCGAAACAAGCAACATCGTTAAAAAACATATCCCGCCACCATAACCGCCCAGTGAAGAGGAGTGAAAAGGGAAGCAAACTAGCAACCCCCAAGTGCAGGGAGGGAATGTAAGGGTGCCGTCATGGGTTCAGAAAAAACACATTACCGGTAAGTAATTACGTATTTTTCCAGCACCCATGACGGCACCACGAGAGAATTACAGAGAGGAAGACCTAGGGAGGGACAACAGTTTGCAGAACCCGCCTCCCAAAGGTGATGTCGGTGAACGACAAATCAAGACGATAGTGATTAAAAAAGGTGGACGGAGAAGACCAGGTTGCCGCCTTACATATCTGCTCGATGGAGACCTCCGATCTCTCCGCCCAGGAAGATGCCATCGCTCGCGTGGAGTGTGCCTTCAAACCAGGAGGTACGTCTTCCCCCCCGGCTGCGTAGGCAACCGAGATGGCATCCCTGATCCACCTCGCCAAAGTGGATTTAGAAGCCTTAAGCCCCTTCCTACAGCCCTGGAAGACTACAAACAGAGACTTATCCTTCCTCCCCTCCGAGGTGACCAACAGATACCTTTGAAGACAACGCCTAACATCCAGGCAGTGCAATCCCATCTCCTCCGGAGTAGAAGGGTTGGCATAAAAAGAGGGGAGCACTATTTCCTGTGATCGATGGAAGTGGGAATGCACCTTCGGCAAATAGGCAGGGTCAGTACGTAAAACTACTCGGTCCTCAAAAAACTGGGTATACGGAGGAGAAACGGATAAGGCCTGAAGGTCACTAACCCTACGGGCAGAAGTGAGGGCTACCAGGAGAATTGTCTTAAGGGACAGATGCTTGAGAGAGATAGAATCTAAGGGCTCAAATGGGGGCCGTGTTAAAGCTGAAAGGACCAAGTTAAGGTCCCAGGACGGAAGAGGCATGGTTCCCCAAGGCTTAGACCTAGCACAGGACCTAACGAACCTAGATATCCAGGGATTACCAGCCAGGGCATGGTTATACAAGGCGCTCAGTGCGGAGATCTGCACCTTAAGGGTACTAACGGATAGACCCAGTTCCCAACCCTTCTGGAGAAATTCCCGGACAACCGGGACGGAGGGTGGCTTAGTAGGATCCGCACCCGAAGAGGTCAGGAATTTCGCCCAAATACGCCCATAAATGCGAGTAGTGACAGGCTTCCTGCACTGCATCAAGGTGGAGATCAGACCCTGAGAAAACCCCTTAGTGCCTAACAACGACCTCTCAAGAGCCACGCCGTCAGGTGTAACCTGGTGCGCTGTGGGTGGAAGGCTGGCCCCTGGGATAGGAGATCCGGTAGGTCTGGGAGAACCCATGGATCGGTGACTGACAGACGCGTCAGCCAATAAAACCAAGGTCTCTTCGGCCAAAAGGGTGCTATGAGAATCACGACTGCTTGATCCTCCCGTATCTTCCTGAGTACTGCAGGGAGGAGGATGAGTGGAGGGAAGGCATATGCGAGGCGGAAGTCCCACTTGAGCAACAGTGCGTCCACCGAGTGAGGACGATCCCTTGGATCCAGGGAACAGAATCGGGGAACCTTCCTGTTGGCCCGAGTTGCAAAGAGGTCTATCTCGGGAATCCCCCACATCCCTGTTATCCTGTTGAAAACGGACTGATTTAGAGACCATTCGCCCTGGTGAAACGGCGTGCGACTGAGAAAATCCGCCAAATCGTTCTCCTTCCCTCGGATGTGTACTGCCGACAAGGAACCCAGATGAGCCTCCGCCCGAGACATGATCCTGCTTGCGACGGACATGAGGTGTCTGGAGCGAGTACCCCCCTGGTGGTTGAGATAAGCCACTGTCGCTTGGTTGTCCGACAGAACTTTTACATGTTGACCCCTCAACCATGGCATGAAATGACCTAATGCCTTTTCCACCGCCAGCAATTCCCTTGTATTCGAGGAATTTTGAGCTTCTTCTCCAGACCATCGTCCCTGAATGAAATGAGCGTCCAGATGTGCCCCCCAACCGTAGAGACTGGCGTCGGTGGTTACCACCACGGGCTCTGGCGCCCTCCAAGGCACCCCTCTGCCCAAGTGGACTGGATCTAGCCACCAATAGAGGGACTGCAATGTGCGATGTTTGAGAACGATGAGTCTGTCCAGATGGTCCCCGGGAGCCGTCTGATGCTGTAAGATATTCCACTGCAGGACCCTGGTGTGTGCCTGAGCCCATCTGACGGCCGGGATGGTCGCAGTCAGGGAGCCCAGGAGGGACATCGCCCCCCGGAGAGTCAGACGCCGGTGCCTCAGAGTCCGGTCTATCTGGGTCCGAAGGGCTGCCACTTTGGAAGGAGGCAACCGACAGAGTTGAGTGTCGGAGTCCCAAGTGAGTCCCAGAAACAGCTGAACCTTTAATGGAAGTAATCTGGACTTTTCCTCGTTGATCAACCAGCCCAGCTCCCGCAGGGAAACTTGCACCTGCCGGAGAAGGGCCGCGCAATGAAGAGCCGAGGCGCCCACGATCAAGAAGTCGTCCAGATAAGGAATCAGAAGGACCTCTCTCTGACGCAGATATGCCGACATTTCTGCTATTATCTTTGTAAAAATCCTCGGGGCGATGGCCAGACCGAAGGGGAGGGCTTTGTATTGGAAATGGCAGACCCGACCATCCATGTGGAGGGCTATCCTGAGGAAGCATTGGAAGAGAGAGTGGATTGGGACATGATAATATGCATCTCGTAAGTCTATGACAGCCATGTGACAGTGGGGATACAGATATTTCACTATGGACCGCACGGACTCCATCTTGAAGCTGTCTATTTGAAGGAACCGGTTGAGGGCTTTCAGGTTGATGATTGTGCGATAGGAACCGTTGGGCTTCCCTACCAGAAAGAGGGTGGAATAGAACCCTTCTCCCTGTTCCCTTGAGGGAACTTCCACTAGAACCCTCTTGGAGAGGAGGTGACGGACCTCTGCTTCCAATGCCAGCTGTTCCGCCGGGGAACGACGCAGAGGGGTAACCACGAACCGGTGAGGAGGAGGCCGAAGGAAGGGGAGCCGGAGGCCGGAGCGTATAAGGGCCAGTATCCATGCACTTGAGGAAATCCTTTCCCAGGCCGGAAGGAACTGAGAGAGCCTCCCTCCGACCTGGGAAAGCGAGTCACTTGGACGACTTATTCTGATCTTTTGAGGAGCCCTTGAACATGAACCCCTTTCCCTGAGTCTTTCTATCGGACCAGGTATTCCGATCCCGCGGTCGGGTGGGGCGGCAAACAGGCTTCCTCCGAAAGGACCGCCGTGAAGAAGGAAATGATGGAAAGGGAAAGCCGCCCTTCTTGTCGCTAGCTTTTTCCAGGATGTCATCCAGCACCGGCCCGAACAGAAATTCACCTTGACAAGGGATATTGCAGAGTTTAGACTTAGTCTGCAGATCCCCTGGCCAGCATTTCAGTCAGAGAGCCCTTCTAGCCGCATTGGAGAGGGATGCTGACTTTGCAGCCAACTTAGTGGAGTCCGCCGAGGCATCCGCAAGGAAGGCCGCCGCCCCCCGCAATTTGGAGAGGGAGGATGCAATCTCCTCCTTAGGTGCTCGGGATCTAAACTGGTCTTCCAGTTCGTCAATCCATATAGTCAGGGATCTAGCCGTACAGGTAGCCGCAATGGCGGGTCTTAGTCCTCCGGCAGCAGCTTCCCAGGTATTTTTTAGGAAGTGATCAGCTTTCTTATCTAATGGGTCTTTCAGGGAGCCCATGTCCTCAAATGGCAAGGCAAACTTTTTGGATGCCTTAGCGACAGCCACATCCAATTTTGGCGCCTTATCCCATGTGGAGCAGGAGGCCTCCTCAAACGGGTATTTTCTCTTAAAGGCGCCAGGAATGGAATGCTTCTTATCAGGCCTCTTCCATTCCCGGGCAATTAAGGCTTGTATTTTATCCACCACCGGGAAGGAGCGTCGTTTCTTCTGTTCCATGCCCCCAAACATCCTATCCTGGATAGACTTTTCAGGTTTCTCATCCGTGAGGCCCATGGTGGTCCTCACCGCCTTAACTAACTTCTTCATATTATCGAGTGGGAAGCACTGGCGACCCCCTGAGTCACTATCAGAGGAGGAGCGGGAAGTAGAGCCAGAGGAATCACATTCCCCATCAGACCTATCAGAGTCCTCGTGGACCGGCGAAGGAGCCAGAGAACCCCCAGCACTTTGTGCTCCAGACAGTGATCGGAGGGAGTCCCTGACCTCTTCCCGTATGAGGGACCTGAGGTCGGAGGCAAATCCTGGCTGTTCCTCTGACAAAGTTTGCTGAATGCAGCCTTTGCACAATCTCTTAGTCCAAGAACCAGCAAGTTCTTTACAGCACAAGGCACATTCCTTATGTCTGGATTTAGATAAACACTTCTTAGGTTTACTGCGCTCCTATAAAAAAAACACAGACAATATGACCGCCATTAAAAGCGGAACATCTGAGGTGCACTCACCCACCGATGCCCAGAGGCTATACCGGTTCAGCAGGGCCCTCATCTGACTTCCGTCCTCTAGAAGGCCGTCTTCTGTCAGGAGAGTCAGGTTCCTTTCATTTGGAGGACCGGTCATCCGTCCCCCCACGCTTGCCCCCTGAGCCAGCGACACTGTCCTCCTTTCACCCCTTCTGCTGCCGCTTCAGGGAGGCTGTATCATGATCAGAGGGAGGTTTTGGAGAGGAGGGAGGCGAAGGAGACGCTGCTGACTGTTTGTCCGTCATGGCCACACAGCACAGGCACCATAGAGAGGATTGCCGCTCTAATTTTCAAAGACATGCTGGCGACTCCGCCCCCACTTCCGGCGGACGTCCCATCCGGCTCCACAGGCCGCACATTGGAACAAACGCGCGCCTGCGCACATCCCGGTATTTCCTATCCACAATATGGCGCTCCTCGGAAGCGCCACATCCTCAGCTGCCACGAGGACGCCCCGCAGGGATTGCAGCAGCCGCCCCCCCCATCTCGGCCGGCACGCGCCCGGACACTGTGTCCTCCAGAGGCGTCGCGGTTACATCTCTCCACTGACAGCTCCTCAGCAAACAGGACGCCGGTAAGGAGAGTAGGGGGGGAGGAAGGGAAGGAGCCCGTGCGCAGACATAACCCCCGTGGGTATGCTGCGACGGGAGAGCCCTGCGGACAGGTCCCCTGGAGGATCCACTTACCTGCCCCGCAGGCTCCTGGCGCTCCAATCGGGCGCGCTGCACGCACTCCGGACCCCCGTGGGTCTGATGCGGCAGCTCCCCAGCACCGCGGCCGACCGCAGCAGGACCCGTGCCGCTGCCAGAGCCGGTCGACCGGGCGCCGGACTTGAATCTTCGGCCCCTCAGGACCTTCTGGAATCGATTAGATCTCTGGAGGCTCCCTGTTCAAGGACAGGAAACCAACTGATGCGGGGAGAGGTGCCGCCCCTTTTTATTCTGGAGGTTTCCTGTCCTTGAAGGGCGGATCCCCTCTCTCGTGGTGCCGTCATGGGTGCTGGAAAAACGGAAGGTACAGATATTATATGCTCACCTTACCCTCCGTTCCACTGCCGGCCTCATGGTACTTGTAGTTTGCCGCGATGTACCCGGGAACTACAAGAACCATGAGGCCGGCGGTGGAACGGAAGGTAAGATGAGCATAATACTGTATGTGTGTGCATGGGTGTATGTTTGTGTGTGTGTGTGTGTGTGTGTGTGTGTGCGTACATGTGTGTTTGTGTGGATAGTGCAAGTGCGGGTCAGAGTGTGGTGGATGGACGAAACTGGAAGTGTGTGAGGTGAGAATTTCACTCGTACAGCAAAGCTTTCTCGTAAAGCGGGTTACAAATTTACAGAAAGCTTTGCTTGTTCTCGTTAAGAGGGTTATTCGTTAGGCGAGGTACCACTGTACTTTTATATAAGAGGTTAAAGGTTGCGATACAAAAGGTGACATTGTTCATATTTTTTGGAGCTGTCCTAAAATCAGAAGCTTATGGCAGAAAGTGTCTAAAATAATAAATCTGATAATGCACTCAAAAATAAGTCTAACCCCACAATTAGCTCTCTTATCGATAGATTCGGATACAATAAACATAAATTACAGGGCCATCGTAATTCATATCCTTCTAGTTACCAAAATCGAATTGAAGGCACGTTGGAAATCCAATAAAATTCCAAATATTTACGATCTAATAGAAAAAATATCCCTTCATAAGTTCTATGAAGAGAAGCATGCTCTAATTAATAACTCTTGGAACAGATTTCATAAAAAAATGGGACCCATGGACTGACTTTATTAACAACAATACATAAAATTTTAAATCTAATCTAGTTATAATTCTTGTATAAACATAATACACTATACTTATTTAATTAGTTTAACAAGAAAATTGTTTGTTTACATCTATCTCCTGACATATTATTTGAATATCATACTTTGTAAATACTTAATCCGACTGTATGTCATAGTTTTTACCAATGTTATTTGTTTGTTTCTCCTTTTGTATATGTCTACTGTATATTATTTGTTTGATATAGCATGAAGTAATGCTATACAGCACTTTGTTTTATTGTTTTTGTTAGAACTGTTTTATGTATAAACTTTGAAAACCTAATAAAAATTATTGAATCATATATAAGAGGTTAAAAACAGAAAAAAAAAGTGGCCAAAAAAAAAGTGGCGTACATTTTGTGCCATTTTCCACGACCCGTATCGTTCTCATTTTTCGGGATCTATGGCTCAGCCACTGCTTATTCTTTGCATCTCAAGCTGATGTTTTTAACGATACCTTTTTTTGCGCAGATGCTACATTTTGATCGCCTGTTATTGCATTTTGCACAAAATTTGTGGTGACCTTAAAAAACGTAATTTTGGAGTTTGTAATTTTTTTTACCGTTACACTGTTTACTAATCAAATTAATTGATTTTATATGGTGATAGACCAAATGTGTGTATTTTTTTTATTTTATTAACCCTTTAATTTTCAATGGAGCGAAAGGGGGTTGATTTGAACTTTTAGTTTTTTTTTTTTTTCCTTTTACTAGTCCCCCTAGGGGGCCATGAGGATCAGCTGTCTGATCGCTCATTCTTTTCTCCCAATCAGAGCAAGACCGCTCAGATCGGGAGAAATGCTCATCTCTTGTAACAGGCAGTACTCACCTGCTGGTTACAGGACCTGAGTCATTTGAGCTAAAGGTGTCATCACATGACCCTGTGCTACCATAACAGCCATCGGCTACACGTGATCACGTCACATGACTTGCGGTGGTAGCCGGTGAGTAAAGTTTTACCACGACTGCGATTTAAATGGTGCGGTCACATTTTGACAGCGCCATTTAAGGGGTTAATAGGCACGGGAAGATTGTGGATCTACTCATGCCTGCCAGGTACACGTTAGCTGTACAAATCAGGCTGCCTGCAGCAGTCGGTGGGGATTAACACCATGACTGCTAGGACGTAATATTACTGCCCGCTGTCATTAAGGAGTTAATTGATCCTTTGATATCTATACATTTGGTTTTGATTGTGTTGTAACGCCCCCATTTTTCTGTAGCCATTTTTATTAATCAAAGTTATTATGACCTGTCGTGTTTTTTTTTTCTCTCCATTTCTTTGGTTCCGATTTATAATCCGCTTGGTCTGTACTTATTCCTAACCCATGCACTCAGTATATTTAATAAATAAAAGAGTACATTGTACATAAGTATGTTGTGCATGTATGCTTTTTGTCTTGAGTTAATCGGTTCTGTATTAACTAGACACATCTGCCCACTCTATCATGACCATCAGCAAAGGCTTGTCTGTTGACAATAGTGTATGATGCAAAGTGCTATCCTTGACATCATAAATATTATTGGTGGCCATCATTTCTGCTCATCAACTTTCATCAGTTAGCAGTGAGATCTACTGGTCCCTCGTCCTGCAAGATGATGCCTGTGCCTGGTGGTGTGATCAGGTAACAATGCAGGTCATAACACAAAGACCCTCCTGTTGTAAAACGTTTCTATTGGTCTGACGTGACACTTTGTTGCCTCTCACCTCCCTTCCATGTGCCTGGAGTTGTGTGGCATTCATCATCAGGTTCCAAACGGCATTGTTCACAATGGAGTGGTCATTAGTATGAGATGTGGTTAAAGGACATTCACTTCTGTGTCTTTCTGTGACTCTTCCAGTCTCACTGTAGCTCTCTTGCAACCTGCTGATGACACTCTAAGCTTAGTTCCCTCTGAGAATATCCTGCTTTAACACTAGATGTCCCAGGAATTTCAAGCTCCATAGGGTTCCAATGGTAGAAATGTTAAATGACCCCTCTCTGGGACTTCTAGTGTTAAGACTCACAATGGTGAGGTACTGTATATCAATTGTTACATGTCGTCTAAAGGCCGCTTTACACGTAACGACATCGCTAATGAGATGTTTTGGGGGTCACGGTATTCGTGACGCACATCCATTCTCGTTAGCCACGTCGTTGCGTGTGACACGTACGAGCGACCGGTAACGATCAAAAATGCTCACCTTATCGTTGACACGCTGTCCAGTTCCCAAATATCGTTGCTGTTGCAGGATGCAGGTTGTTTGTCGTTGCTGCGGCAGCACACATCACTATGTGTGACACCGCAAGAACAAGGAACCTCACCTTACCTGCAGCAGTCCACAATGAGGAAGGAAGGAGGTGGGCGGGATGCTCGTCCCGCTCATCTCCGCCCCCTCCGCTTCTATTGGGCGGCCGCTTAGTAACGTCGCTGTGACGCCGAACAAACCGCCCCCTAAGAAAGGAGGCGGTTCGCCGGCAACGGCGACGTCGGAGGGAAGGTAAGTCCGTGTGATGGGTACTAGCGGTGTTGTGCGCCACGGACAGCGATTTGCCTGTGACGTACAACAGACGGGGGCAGGAACACACTCTAGTAATATCAGTAACGATATCGCAGCGTGTAAAGTGTCCTTAAGGCTCATGACGTCAAAATGTTAACAGCATGATGAGGAGCACTGTTCAATACCAATTCTAATTAAACCGCGAAAAGTATTGGGCAATTCATGGATCAAATACCTGTGGTGAATTTTGCCCCTGAGCTTCTTGTTACAGAACAGCAAGTTGTGCAAAAACTACCTGATCACTGGACAATTAGACATCTGCATTCAAAAGTTTAGACAAGGTCACATTAAGTTCACCTGAAAATGTAAGAGTGCATTTTAGAATCATCCTGAAATTTCACCCAAGAGCCAAAATATCCCTAATGGTTTGTGAGTAGTGTATGAAACACAAAACAAGCTCAGACATAGAAGACCCCCTAACGCCTAGAGGCACCATGTGTAAACAGATACAGGCAGCAGAATCTCCAGCATAAGTCCAGTTGCACACATTTGTTTTCCTTATAGGTGTAAAATGGTCTGTGTTTCTGTGAAAGTGTACATACAGCACACTTGAGGCGTTTTCAGTGTGCTGGACAAATTTTTGATACATGTGTTAGTTTTTACAATTCCTGTTGCATCCATTTTTTTAAGTGTATAGCGTAGTAGGGGGGGGGGGAGTGAGGGATGAGTGGAGAGAATATGGTTCTTTAATCCATGAAATACACAATATTACAAGATAATACAAGATATTCATTTGCTGTGCATTTTTTTTTAATGTTTATTGATGTGCATTGGCGAGCTTGATCATCACGGATCTAACTAGTACAGGTCTCCATTTTTATTTTGCAAACAATCAGTCCAAAATAGCAAAAAAAAAAAAAAAAAAAGCACATGTAAAACATGCACATTAATGGTATGGAAATGTTCACATGCAACGTTTTTGGTACATTATTTTCTGCCCCCAAAACCAGCTCTCATGTCAGGATTTTTAGTGCCTCGAGTACGGGTCGGATTACACGCGTGCTTCGATTACAGTACATGGTCAGCAACGTTCATTTTATTCACCTAAACACTTCAAAAATGTTTGTTTTTGCACTCAATGCTTTCCAGGGATGAAGAAAAACCCCTGAACGAATTCACATTCTACGGACTTAAAAACTACTGCAGTTCTCAAAATCATTCAGGAAAACCCCCCAAAAAATGTATGCATGAGATTTCTGAAATGTAAGCTTTTGTTGGTACTGGAAAAAGCAGCTGTTAATAGTCAGAAAAAAACACTCCATGTGAACATAGACTAATGGGTTTATGATCTATCCGCAAAACTAACATAGCACACGTGCCAAAACAAAGTGTATATGTGAATCTGGCCTAAGGGAGGAAGGCCATCATCAACACTGAACTATGGACTTGGAGATCTGTTTACATAAGGCAGCCGATTTAGCGTTTCATATGCCATTATATTTTGGTAAATTTTAAACAGAAAGCAGACATCCCTTTTAAAGGCGATCTGTCAGTTCTCATGATTTGTTTTAGCAAATAATTGGATTTTCAATAAACAAAAAACCCCAAAACTAAAAATGTTTTAAGAACTCTGGATTGTGCTGTTTCTTTAAGGCCCTGTGCGAACGCTGCGGACTTAGACACATTTTCTGCGGCAAATTAGCGGTTAACATTGTTGCAGTCCTTCCCCAGCAAAACCTATGGGTATAAAAAAGAAGCTGTGCGCACACTGAGGTTTTTTTTTTTTTTTTTATACCTGCGGGTTTACCCGCGGAATTTCCGCTGCGGAATTAATGTGCATGTCATTTCTTTTCTGCAGGTACCTGAGGTTTTTGCCATAGATAAATGGTAAAAATCCGCAGGCACCAAAACCTGCGGAAAATCCACAGTAAATCCGTACCAAACCGCACCAAAACCGCATGCAGATTTCATTGCGGTTTTGGTGCGCTTTTTTACCTCAGGTGCAGGATTCTTTCAGATGGTCCAGATTTTCCTTTAGAAAAAGTCAGCTTCTAGTGTGGACAAGGGCTTAGTTTCCTGAATGCCTCTAGATGTTTCATTTGACATTCATTTTCTCCATCTACTGCAATACATAGAACAAGTAATCAAATGAATAAAGAAAAAAAAATTCAAATTCCCATTTAACAAAAAAAAAAAAAAAAAAATCACCTTGTCCACATACAACAAAATAATCCAAACAAAACAACAGAATTGCTGTTTGACGTAGCTCATCCCCCCCCAACAATGCAGTAAGGAAAAAAAAAAAAGGAATGTGTATATCTCAAAATGGCTCCAATAAGAACATCAGCTCACCAAGCAAAGAAGGGAATTTTGTTTACTTACCGTAAATTCCTTTTCTTCTAGCTCTAATTGGGAGACCCAGACAATTGGGTGTATAGGCTATGCCTCCGGAGGCCGCACAAAGTATTACACTAAAAGTGTTAAGCCCCTCCCCTTCTGCCTATACACCCCCCGTGCTCCCACGGGCTCCTCAGTTTTGGTGCAAGAGCAAGAAGGAGGAAAAAGAATTATAAACTGGTTTAAAGTAACTTCAATCCGAAGGAATATCGGAGAACTGAAACCATTCAACATGAACAACATGTGTACACAAAAAAACGGGCGGGTGCTGGGTCTCCCAATTAGAGCTAGAAGAAAAGGAATTTACGGTAAGTAAACAAAATTCCCTTCTTCTTTGTCGCTCTATTGGGAGACCCAGACAATTGGGACGTCCAAAAGCAGTCCCTGGGTGGGTAAAATAATACCTCGTAAGAGAGCCGTAAAAACGGCCTCTTCCTACAGGTGGGCAACCGCCGCCTGAAGGACTCGTCTACCTAGGCTGGCATCCGCCGAAGCATAGGTATGCACCTGATAGTGCTTCGTGAAAGTGTGCAGGCTCGACCAGGTAGCCGCCTGACACACCTGCTGAGCCGTAGCCTGGTGCCTCAAAGCCCAGGACGCGCCCACGGCTCTGGTAGAATGGGCCTTCAGCCCTGAGGGAACCGGAAGCCCAGCCGAACGGTAAGCTTCGATAATTGGCTCCTTGATCCACCGAGCCAGGGTTGATTTGGAAGCCTGTGACCCTTTACGCTGGCCAGCGACAAGGACAAAGAGTGCATCCGAGCGGCGCAGGGGCGCCGTACGAGAAATGTAGAGTCTGAGTGCTCTCACCAGATCTAACAAGTGCAAATCCTTTTCACATTGGTGAACTGGATGAGGACAAAAAGAAGGTAAGGAGATATCCTGATTGAGATGAAAGGGGGATACCACCTTAGGGAGAAATTCCGGAACCGGACGCAGAACCACCTTGTCCTGGTGAAACACCAGGAAGGGAGCTTTGCATGACAGTGCAGCTAGCTCAGACACTGTGAAGTGAAGTGACTGCTACTAGAAAAACCATTTTCTGCGAAAGGCGTGAGAGAGAAATATCCCTCATTGGCTCGAATGGTGGTTTCTGAAGAACCATCAGCACCCTGTTCAGATCCCAGGGTTCTAACGGCCGCTTGTAAGGAGGAACGATGTGACGAACCCCCTGCAGGAACGTGCGTACCTGTGGAAGTCTGGCTAGGCGCTTCTGGAAACAACACAGAGCGCGCTGAGACTTGTCCCTTAAGGGAGCCGAGCGACAAACCCTTTTCCAGTCCAGATTGAAGGAAGGACAGAAAAGTGGGCAAGGCCAAAGGCCAGGGAGAAAAACCCCCAGCAGAGCATCATGACAGGAAAATTTTCCACGTCCTGTGGTAGATCTTGGCGGACGTTGGTTTCCTAACCTGTCTCATAGTGGCAATGACCTCTTGAGATAATCCTGAAGACGCTAAGATCCAGGACTCAATGGCCAGTGTCAGGTTGAGGGCCGCAGAATTCAAATGGAAAAACGGCCCTTGAGACAGCAAGTCTGGTCGGTCTGGTAGTGCCCACGTTTGGCCGACCGCGAGATGCCACAGATCCGGGTACCACGACCTCCTCGGCCAGTCTGGAGTGACGAGGATGGCGCGGCGGCAGTCGGCCCTGATCGTGCGTAACACTCTGGGCAACAGTGCCAGTGGAGGAAACACATAAGAGAGTTGAAACTGCGACCAATCCCGAACTAAGGCGTCTGCCGCCAAAGCTCTGTGATCGTGAGATCGTGCCATGAATGCCGTGACCTTGTTGTTGTGCCGGGACGCCATTAGGTCGACTTCCGGCCTCCCCCAGCGGCAACAGATCTCCTGAAACACGTCCGGGTGAAGGGACCATTCCCCTGCGTCCATGCCCTGGCGACTGAGAAAGTCTGCTTCCCAGTTTTCGACGCCCGGGATGTGAACTGCGGAGATGGTGGAGGCCGTGGCTTCCACCCACATCAAAATCCGCCGGACTTCCTGGAAGGCTTGCCGACTGCGTGTTCCGCCTTGGTGGTTGATGTAAGCCACCACTGTGGAGTTGTCCGACTGAATTCGGATCTGCTTGCCTTCCAGCCACTGCTGGAACACGTTTAGGGCAAGATACACTGCCCTGATCTCCAGAACATTGATCTGAAGCGAGGACTCTTGCTGAGTCCACGTACCCTGAGCCCTGTGGCGGAGAAAGACTGCTCCCCACCCTGACAGACTCGCGTCCGTCGTGACCACCTCCCAGGATGGGGGTAGGAAGGATTTCCCATGCAATAAAGAAGTGGGAAGAAAGCCACCCCCGAAGGGAAGCTTTGGTTAGGATGTCCCAATGAAGAGGACGCAGGTGAAACTGCGCGAAAGGGACTGCCTCCATTGCTGCCACCATCTTCCCCAGGAAGTGCATGAGGCCCCTCAAGGTGTGTGCCTGACCTTGAAGGAGAGATTGCACCCCTTTCTGTAGTGAACGCTGCTTGATCAGCGGAAGCTTCACTATCGCTGATAGGGTATGAAACTCCATGCCAAGATATGTCAGCGATTGGGCTGGTGTCAGATTTGACTTTGGAAAATTGATGATCCACCCGAAACTCTGGAGAGCCTCCAGAGAAGCGTCGGGGCTGTGTTGGCATGCCTCTTGAGAGGGTGCCTTGATCAGCAGATCGTCCAAGTAAGGGATCACCGAGTGACCCTGAGAGTGGAGGACCGCTACTACGGGAGCCCTAACCTTGGTGAAAACCCGTGGGGCTGTAGCCAGGCCGAACTGCAGTGCCACGAACTGCAGGTGTTCGTCTCCTATGGTGAAGCGCAAGAAGCGTTGGTGCTCTGGAGCAACCGGTACGTGGAGATAAGCATCTTCGATATCGATCGATGCAAGGAAATCTCCTGGGGACATTGAGGCGATGACGGAGCGGAGGGATTCCATCCGGAACCACCTGGTCTTTACGTGTTTGTTGAGCAGTTACGGGTCCAGGACAGGATGGAAAGACCCGTCCTTCTTTGTAACCACAAACAGGTTGGTGGAAAAAACCTTGACCCTGTTGCTGAAGAGGAACAGGGACCACCACTCCTTCTGCCCTCAGAGTGCCCAGCGCCTGCAGAAGAGCCTTGGCTCGCTCGGGAGGCGGGGATGACCTGAAGAATCGAGTCGGGGGACGAGAGGCGAACTCTAACTTGTAACCGTGAGACAGAATGTCTCTCGCCCAACGGTCTTTTACCCTTGGCAGCCAGGTGTCGCAAAAGCGGGAGAGCCTGCCACCGACCGAGGATGCGGATTGAGGAGACCGAAAGCCATGAAGAAGCCGCTTTGGTAGCGGCACCTCCGGTGGTCTTTCAGGACGTGACTTAGACCGCCATGAATCGGAGTGCCCTTGATCTTTCTGAGGCCTTTTGGACGAGGAGAATTGGGACCTGCCCGCGCCCCGAAAGGACCGAGACCTCGACTGCCCCTTCCTCTGTTGGGGTATGTTCGGTTTGGGTTGGGGTAAGGATGTATCCTTTCCCTTGGATTGTTTGACGATTTCATCCAAACGTTCGCCAAACAATCGGTCGCCAGAAATTGGCAAACTGGTTAAGCGCTTTTTTGGAAACAGAATCTGCCTTCCATTTCCGTAGCCACAAGGCCCTGTGGAGTACCACCGAATTGGCGGATGCAACCGCCGTACGGCTCGCAGAGACCAGGACAGCATTAATAGCGTAAGACGCAAATGCCGACGTCTGTGTGGCTGCGTCAATTTGCGCTTGACCTGCTGATAGCTTGTAGCACCCATACGGCTGCAAATGCTGGGGCAAAAGAAGCGCCGATAGCTTCATAGCTGGATTTCAACCAGAGCTCCATCTGCCTGTGAGTGGCATCTTTGAGTGAAGCCCCATCTTCCACTGCAAGTATGGATCTAGCCGCCAGGCTAGGATCCACCTTGGGACACTGAGTCCAACCTTTGACCACGTCAGGGGAACAGGATAACGTGTATCCTTAAGGCGCTTAGAAAAAAAAAAAAAACGCTTATCAGGACAGGCACGGTGATTCTGGACTGCCTCTCTGAAATCAGAGTGGTCCAGAAACATGCTCAGTGTACGCTTGGGAAACCTGAAACGGAATTTCTCCTGCTGAGAAGCTGACTCCTCCACTGGAGGAACTGAGGGAGAAATATCCAGCATTTGATTGATGGACGCAATAAGATCGTTCAATATGGCGTCCCCGTCAGGCGTATCAAGATTGAGAGCGGCCTCAGGATCAGAATCCTGATCAACTGTCTCCGCTTCATCAACCAGAGGTTCCCCCGCTGAGACCCTGACCAATATGAAGATGTCGAGGGGATTTCCCAGCGAGCTCGCTTAGTCGGTCAGGGGCTGGGGTCTGTATCAGAGACCTCACTCTGGGATCTATGAGACACCCCGGGGGGACTTTGCTGGTCCAACTGAGGGGGGCCAGGGAGCAATGATTCAACAGTGCCCCTGTGCTGAGATACCGGTCTGGATTGCTCAGTGGATCCTGCCGGTAGCGGGGTCGTACATGCGGCGCAGGCAGCATAGTAAGCCTGTGTTTGGCACTCCTGCCTTTTATGGGCGCCATGCTGTTGTCTTCCCTGAGCAACACAATATATATATCCAGAATCAACTGTGCACCATAAAGTGTAAAGTATATCTTATAAACATATAATTTAAAATTACACTCCTGCAGAAATGTGGCCAGCACCACAGATGCTGCATGCCCCCCGCTTAAAGCGGTTGTGAGGCCACCAGGGTCCCTGCCTGGGTCTGTCAGAATTTGTCCCCCTCTGCAGCGTTCAAGGAGCTGACAGGAATGTCCTGAGAGGAGGGAGCCGTGGGCGTGACCCAGAAAGTGCGGGAGCTGGTGCCTGCACTGTGCACAGTGAGGGGAGTGGAGTATGCAAAGCATGCTCCAGCCCTCAGTGCTGCTCGTCCTGTGCAGCGTCCCGCCCTTCCCCTGCTTGTCAGGGCTGTGGGCGGGAGGAAGAAAGACTAGGCCGCAAAAAGCCGGGGACTCGAGTAATAAACGCGGCCGCCGTAAAAGCGCGGCCGCGTGGAAGTCCCCGGCGCACTACAAGTCCCCGGCGCGCCTCAGTGTTAAACATGGCGGCGGCGGTAGTACGGTAGTCTCCCTACATAAACACACTCAGCGATGCTGAGTGTGTAATGGCACATTAACCCGGTCAGCGCCGCGGTCCCCGGTGCACTAGCACACCCAGCAATGCTGGAGTGTTGCTGTGCTCGGTCCCCACGGGGACACAGAGTACCTCCAAGTAGCAGGGCCATGTCCCTTAACGATACCCGGCTCCTATCCATCAGGCTCCCAGGAGTTGTGGATGAAGCCCGGTCTCAGTGCCTGGAGACCGATAGGATCCCACTTCCACCAGAGCCCTGAGGGGGATGGGGAAGGAAAACAGCATGTGGGCTCCAGCCTCCGTACCCGCAATGGATACCTCAACCTTACAACACCGCCGACAAGAGTGGGGTGAGAAGGGAGCATGCTGGGGGCCCTATATGGGCCCACTTTTCTTCCATCCGACATAGTCAGCAGCTGCTGCTGACCAATCTGTGGAGCTGTGCGTGCATGTCTGACCTCCTTCGCACAAAGCAAAAAACTGAGGAGCCCATGGGAGCACGGGGGTGTATAGGCAGAAGGGGAGGGGCTTAACACTTTTAGTGTAATACTTTGTGCGGCCTCCGGAGGCATAGCCTATACACCCAATTGTCTGGGTCTCCCAATAGAGCGACAAAGAAATACAAAGCCTGAAACAACCCCATAGACAGAAGAATATAAGTCTCGTAACGAGGACACACTAACCAAAAGAATGTGGTGAAAAAGAATACTAAAACAGTACGAGTCTATCATCGCCATAATCATACAGTCCTGGAGAATAAAGTTTCCAGGTCATTTTTAGCATGCAATGAATCTCATAAAAACAAAATTCCCAAAAAATAATGGCAGTAATTACATTTTTCACGATTTCACTCCAGTGCTTCTTGATTTCCATGCTTGGGTGCTTAGTACTCGTAACGAGCAGTCTGACAGCTTGACTTGTGTACCGAATATAATGCAAGTCAATGGAGAACTCAAACATTTGTCCAGAAGATCTTCGGGAAAAAGGCTCAAGTTCCTCATTCACTTACATTATACTACATACACGATTTGAGCGTCCAACTGCTCATTACGAGTACCAAGCACCTGAGCATAGTACTCGCTCTTCACTAGATTCAAATGTTTTATCAGCACAGGGCCAAGATATAGGGCCTCGTGCTGCCTAGTCCAAACACGCCCCCACTGATTGGCAGCTTTCGGTGTACAATGTATATTGACAGAAAATTCCTAATCAGTTTGTTGGGCAGGATTATACACAGCCCAGCATTCTGACCTCCACTAGATCTGCAGCAGAAAAAACTACAGTGGAACCTTGGTTTACGAGAACAATCCATTCTGGGACTGTACTCAAACCAATTTACTCATCTAGCAAAGCAAGATTTCCCATAGGAAATCATTGGAATGCAGACAATTCGTTCCACAACTTGTAGTAATATCCCATCCTGGTCCCCTATTGTGCCATTCCACACGCGCACACACATGCAGAAACACACGCGTGCGCGCACACACACACAAACACACGCACATTATGCTCACTTATCCTCCGTTGCCTCGCTATCCTGGTTCTTGCAGTCCGCCGGGAACCATGGCGGTCGATGCAAAAGCTGGCGCTGTCAGGCCTTCAGCGGTTGTCGTCATTGGCATGAGCTGCTTGCCTCTGATTGGTCAGCATGCTGCCATTGGGAAGCACAGCAGCAGGTCCTGTATCGGTCGCACTAGTTACCAGAACCACATATCAGCGGACTACAAGAACCAGGTATGAGGCCGGCGAGGTAACGCAGGATATGTGAGGATAATGTGTGTGTGTTTGTGCGTACGGAACCGAAAGTGTGTGCGGTATTTTGCTCGTACAGCAAAGCTTGCTCGTAAACTGAGATACAAATTTACAGCAAGCTTTGCTCGTATAGCGAAATACTTGCACTCCAAGTTCCTCGTAAACTGAGGTTCCACTGTATGATTCTATCATACCTGACATCCCTGGAATTGGGGTCTCTGTCCCTACATCATGCTGCTGTCAGATTACATACTAAAAGGGAATCTGTCAGCAGGTTTTTATTAAAATTTTTAAGCGGATTGGTTCAGAAAATAAATTTCAAACACCTTGTTCAAGTGTGATGTAATAATAGTGAGAGGAGCGTTGTCCAAATTCAGAAACCTCATTAACTAATCAGAGGGGAGAACATCTACTGCTTTCCAGCAATTTTATAGCAAATTGCTGGGGGTCTCGTTTTCATCTTATTGCCAGCAGACTCCCAAGAACAAGGGATTTTCCAAATACATAAAACCACTTTTTAGACGGCATCGCCATCATACAATAGAGTATGATCATACTGTGTTACAAGAGGTTTGTCAGAGACCCAAGTAACAAAATGATAGTAATGTGGAATTCATCAGATACCTTTATTACCCTTCTCCTTGTAACTATTAGAACTACTGTAATAAAATGACAAATGTAAAATATGCTGGGGTATAAATGCAGAGTTTAGTCAGCGGACCTCAACCTGATCTTCTACTTTATACTGATCTGAGAAAATAAAATATAAACGTGTGAAAACAAATACATCTCAGTGATGTCCACCACAGTACATTAGTCATAGAAAGAATATCAGAGCATGGATTTATTTCAATTCAGCACTCAGTCATCCTTTATTAAAATACATTAGGCATGGAAACCACTTGGCTGTAATAATAATTTTTTACAATTTTCCACACCAAAACAATTACGAGAAGCTCCCACTTCTGGAAATTCCAGAAAAAGGAGTGTTTGAAGACCGTGAAACCCTGATCTTTTGCATGTGTATTGTGCAAATCATTCCAGAACGAGAATCAGAAACTCCAGTCCAAAAGCAGAAGTAGTAACTGTGCCCCTGGATCAGAATATGGTCATATCAGTCAGTAAATTACAAATCATTACATGGTGCCAACCAACACCACGACCCCTTTATAAATTAAACACAGACAAGTATTGGCCAAGGAAGGGAAACACCAATATACTGTATCTTTACCCTTCAACAGCATCAAACCAACCCAAAGTTCATACTAGGTCAGCCCTTTGTGCTACATTATGGCAACTTATACTTATTAGATCCTTCTGGAGATGGTGGTGATGCACAGAGTATGAGGTAACAGAAAAAAAATCTCCATTAAAAAGTAGAGCAATAGCCACTGTTCGCACAAATGTAAAAAAGGAAGACAGGCCGTGGTGTGGTTACTTAGTACGTCCGGTTCATATCTCTTGAAATATTTAGAGTTGCCCCTCACATGCTGGTCAGATCATTGATGCTGGTCTTCATTGCTTGCACTTGGAGTTCGGCTTCTGATCTGACTGCGCAATTGCTCTATTAGTTCTGGGTTCTGTTGCTGCATTTGTTGAGCAAACTGTTGTCCTCTAAGAACAAAAAAAAAAAAAAATATCAAAATTATGTTCCCACAATCAATTAAAACTCTAATATTCATAGAGATTAGCTGAGTGATCAGGTAATAAATGTGCAAAAAAATCCCAGCTAGTAACTCCTCTTGCTGGAGGAAGATACAGCTGCTCATAATTTCTCTTACCGCAAAACAGAAGTACACAGATTACATTCAAATGAATGGGTAACTATGCAATAATAGCTGCTGCTCCCCACTTTGGTTAGGCTGCTTTCACACTACGTTTTTTTAACATGCGTCATGAACGTTTTTTGCTGCAAAAGTGGATCCTGCTTTTACAGCAAAAAAACGCATGCAAACGCATGTGTGTTTATGGGCGGGCATTGGAGTCATGTGACCGGGAGTGAGGGGAATTGAACGTGACAGACTGAGAGCCAGCATCTAACAGCTGTGGAGGCTCGTAACCAAGGTAAGCATCGGGTAACTTGCTTGGATACGCGATATTTACATTGGTTACGAGCGTCTGCAGCTGCTAGGAGCCGGCTCCCTGCACATGTTACCAACGTAAACATCGGGTAACTAAGACCGCGGTTACCCGATGTTTACCTTGGTTACGAGCGTCCTCCGCTCTCAGGCAGGGGAGAGTGGAGAGAGAGGGAGGGGGAGGCAGGGAGGTGGAGAGAGAGAGGGAGGAAGGGAGAGAGGGAGGGAGGTGGAGAGAGAGGGAGAGAGGGGGGAGAGGGAGGGAGGTGGAGAGAGAGGGAGAGAGGGGGGTGAGGGAGGGAGGTGGAGAGAGAGGGAGGGAGGGGGGAGAGGGAGGGAGGTGGAGAGAGAGACTGATCACCCGAGGCTGGTTTCTGTGCATGCTCAGTAGAGCAAGCAGGATCCTGTCAATCAGCATGCCAGCGTTCACATGTGTTTGCGTGCTGTTTAGTCAAGATCCAGCAATTTGCAGTATTTGGACGCAGCTCAAAAACGCTACAAGTAGCGTTTTTGAAATAAGTTAAAAAACTGCAAGTCGCTGGATCCTCACTATAACGCACGCAAACGCAGGTGAACGCATGTTGACGCGAGTCCATTGCAAATGCATTGAAATGAAAACGTATTTGCACTGGATCCGTTTTTGCGTTAAAAAACGTTAATGACGGATGTTAAAAAAACGTAGTGTGAAAGCAGCCTTAATAAGGGTGTTCACTTAGGACCTAAAGCAAACCTCTGCCTCACTTTTACTTTGTTTCATTTAAGGGTTTGTCCAGGCTTGGGGCACAGGTCTGCAGTATCTCAGAGATCCTTCTCAGCGCGCAGTGTGCTCAGGATTCTCTTATACTGGGAGCAGGCAGACACTTGACCCCAAATATGCGATCTGCATATATGTAGTCACGTGTCTGTTAAAGAGAACCTGTCACCACTTTTTTGTCGTATAAGCTGCGGCCACCACCACCGGGCTCTAATATACAGCATTCTAACATACTGTATATAAGAGCCCAGGCCACCCGGGTATAACATAAAAAAAACCACTTTAATACTCACCTAGAAGGTCACTCCGGTGCACAATGGTCGGCTAAAAGAGCCCAGTGTTGACGGCCGCAGCTTACAGGGCAAAAAACTGGTGACAGGTTCCCTTTAAATATGGGTAGCATCATTCAATACAAGTGAATTGAGCAAAGCCGGACAAGTCCACTCGGATTGTGACTGGAAATATCCAAATCACATACTTTCGGTCACCTGACTGCAAGAGAGTGACTGCAGACTTGCTCCCCAAGCCTAGAAATCCCCTTTAATACCCAAAATTGTAAAAGAAAAGAAACCCACTAGCCATAGATTGTTGCCATTCTCATCACTCATTCCGTCCAACGCTGTAGAAAACGTCACTGCTAAATAAATTGACATAATGAACCAATTCAACATTTATCCCAGTTCCTAACCAGGCATATTTTCAAGTTTTTTCATAGCTGCGGTTTAAAACTTCTCGTTTGAATATTCAAGTAATTTTTGTGTCTTTTTCATGATATGGAGTTCCATTTTTATGTCATTGTCATATTCTCTAATTTTTTTTGGAAGATAGTGAAAAAATAAGGGCGATAAGTGTCAAATTCCGATTTATTTTATTTTTTTATGACCACATGAGGCTACTAAGGGCTGATAGTCAGCCTCCAACTCCATCTCCTGCACTGTGACTGCTCCCTGATGTGACCTGAACATGCCACCTGGCTCTCCAGATCACAGCTCTAGGAGGAGACTACCGCCACCATCTCTGTGGAGCCCATAGCGTATACTATGTGCTTCACTTTCCCCCTGAGCATCGGGCCAGCAGTGATCTGTAACCTGGTACTGTACTATAGCTGTCACGCTGCGATCACCGATCAACCCCCTCCTCACATGTGACTCACCACCTTGGACCTCCTCTCCTGGTAGGTCCTCCTGTCTGAGCATTTGCAGGAGGCGCTTCTGAGAGACTGACTGGAGGAACTGCAGGGAGCGGAGGTCCGAGGTGAGTTAATTGTGGGGAGGGGGGGGGGGATTACAGTTTGCCGTCTATAGTACAATACCAGGCCGAGGCTGCAGATCGCCACTGGCCACCACCAGTACTCACTTCAGACCTCCGCTCCCAGGAGCTCCTGTCAGTTCTCTGTGCTCAGCACAGGGGGGGCACAGAGAGGCCGGGGGGGGTGGGGGGCTCGAGGGGCACAGAAAGCCCAGGGAAATACAAGGGGCACAGAGCACTGGAGAACGCAAGAGGCACAGAGAGCACTAGGGGTCGCTGGGTGCACAGCCAGACCTGGGAGATGCTGGGGGCACAGAGAGCACTGGGGGATACAGTAATAGGGGGTCATAGTGATATGGAGGCACAGTATACAGTGGAGCACTATGCCAGCTTTCCCCTGACACATTCCACAGTTCAGGATCACTTTCAGTCACCAACAAAATGGCTCCCCACTATAATCCAGAACTTCCTCCTCCCTTATCCTTTTGCAAACACCCAGAAAAGGAGGGGAGTGAGGTGTGACATCTCAAACATGAGAGCAGATTCCACCCACTTTTACTGCAGTTGTGAGGTAGTTTTACACTAGGTTTTCAGCAGCTGCTCTTCCTAGTGTTTAAGACTGACAAATATCAAACTTTTTACATTATTTTTTATATTTTTCTTAATTAAAAACAAAATGATGATATTTAAACAAAACATTAAAAACATGAATACTTTTCATTTTTTCAGTTACTGAATTTTTTTTTTTCTTGATGGCTACTTCTGGTTAAGGATGGCTACTGCCGTAAATCAAGTGTGCATCCTGCCCCAGATTCCAGAGGACATGCAGTAGGATGGGCTGCGTGAAGAATATCTGCTGATACAGAGGTCATGTCAGAGCAGTGAACTCACATTCCTTTGTTCAGTCAACCTGACAGGACACTGAGCAGAGTAGACTAAAGGAGAAGGTAAACACCTTTCCTGACTGAGAATGAAAATCCATCTCCTACTGATAAAGTAAGTCTTTGTACCGCGTTAGACAGTATCCATCTCATCCATCTCGGGCAGCCGGACCATTTTACTGCAGTGCAGGCAGTACGGCTGTCTTGCTCTTTATGCAGCTGTCATAGAACACTGCTAGATGGAAGTTACCATCTTTAAAATCCTGACAGTGTACTAGATAAAGCATCGCTTCTTGCTAAATAAAAAGTATTTAGAAAAATGAATAAATAAAATAATTTTGAATATTAATCACATTTCTCAGAGAACCCCTTAACAGATTAACAATTTTTTCTTTTAAAACACAAGTTTATCCTGCATAGAGATCTATGAAACAGTTCTATCTTCGTTCCTATAAAAACGTGCATGTAAGTGGCTCCAAAGTCCCTGCTTTTTTATTAGTACTCCAAATTGCATGCAATTTCCGTTGTTTTGCATCAGTCACAATCCGTCGCCTTGAGGAATTACGGTATCCTGCAAAATATTTTGCAGGAATCCTGTTTTTCATCATAGACTTCCATTAGTGACGGATTGCAACTGATGATGCTGCGTTGCATCCGCTGCGTCGCAGTCAGTCGTTTTTTAACTGACCGCCGGGCGGGAGCAACACAGCCTGTAACGTTTTTTGAGCAGCGCGATCCGTAGGATTTTGCTGTGCATGCTCTCACTGGCTCCCTGCACCCGTAACCAGGATACACATCGGGTAACCAAGCAATGCGCTTTGGTTAGTTACCCGATATTTACAGTGGTTACGGGTGCAGGGAGCCCGCGCTAAGCGGTGTACGCTAGTATCCAAGATAAATATCGGGTAACCAAGCAAAAAGTGCTTTGCTTTTAGTTACCCGATATTTACCCTGAATAGAGTGTGCAAGGAGGCCGACACTTCCCCACTCGGCTCCGCCCCCTCCCGCACTCCGCACGTGTACACACACACACACACACTTGTCCCCAGCCCTGCAGTCCCCGCGGCACTGATGTCCTCAGCGCCACGGCCCCGCTTGGCTCCGCCCCCTCGCGCTCCGCCCCCTCCCGCACTCCGCATGTACACACGCATGTAGAGACACACACACACACACACACACACACACACACACACACACACACACTCACCTGTCCCCAGCCATGCAGACCGCGGCACTGACGTCCTCAGCTCCGCCCCCGAGCTCCGCCCCCCGCACACAACGGAGTCCGACAATGAAATTCTTTTCTTTGTCATCCGTTGTAGAACGCATCAGTCACATGCGTCAAGCAACGCATGTGACCGATGCACAACAACGGAAATGTGAACTTAGCCTTAACTGAATGAAAACAAATCCCCTAATAATATATAATGTTTCAGAATATAAAAAAATAATCATGAGGAAAATTAAAACATTTCCATACGCTTGTATAAGACTGGCCAGGTCGGTGGGAGGCGTATTTCCTGCAGCTGCTGCTCCAGCCATGGGATTGCCAGAACCAGATATCATACCGGACATTCTGAAAAGAGAAAAATGGTAAAAACCTGTCTATCCCGCCAAGTTTCAATCTCAACTTGACAAGCTGAATTCATTTTAATAGAATTAATGAGAAAACCTGAAATCATGAATCTGAAACCTTTGCCAGAATTCATAGGCATTGGAATCTTTACTGACAGAGTCTAACAAACGTACACACGGGGTGCAACCAGTTTTGGACTCACTTAAATCAGTTTTTCAAGACATTCAGGATTTAAATGTGGAAAGGGATGATTGGACTGGTAGCAGGTCTCCCGACCCAAATTCACAGCTCATATATGCCTAGGATACTATAGAGTTTGGGCCAGAAGAACCTGCTGCCAGTCCAAACATGACTTCCCACATTCGGGAATATTGGATGTGAGAAGCCGGCCTAACATACCAAGTTCAATTGATGATGGCTTCATGCCGATATGCTTTCTTAATGGTGCTCCTTCTTTTAAACTACTCTGTTAGGCCGGTTTCAGACATCCATGGTTTAGGTACGTGTGACATCCGTTTTTTTACACGGATGCCACGCGTACCCATGTTATTCTATGGGCTTACTCACACTTGCGTGTCACCGTGTGGCTCCACACGCACACACTGAGACATGTCCATATTTTCCTCTGGCAACACCGATGTCACACGGCTCGCACACTGATGTGATCAGTGTGACAGGTACCGGAGACAACACGTACCTTTGAAATAAAATGATTTTCTATACTTACCTGTCTCCAGTGCTTCAGTCTTCAATGCTTTTTTTTCACTTGCTTCTGACCCCTGCTCATTAAGCTCATTCCATATGCACCGCCAGGACAGGTGAGCATCCAGCAGTGTGTGCAGTGATTTCATTGGAGTATCCAATGAACTCTGATGTCCTCCTGACGACACCCCTGCAACATCCGAGTTACCGCTGGTGTCACAACAGTGACTTCATGGGTTCATCAGAGTTCATTGTGAACTACGATGAACCTGTGACGTTACTGCCGCAACACCCGCTGTACCTCAGGTGTCATGGGGGTGTCGTGAGGAGGTCATCAGAGTTCATCGGGAACTCTGATGAACCAGTGACATCACTGCCGCACTCGCACACACACTGCTGAAGGCGCCCCTACAGTAACCTGGGCTCACCTTATGAGATCCAGGTCAACGCAGGGAAGCACACACAGCTGTACTCTTGACTGCTGATTGATCAAAGTGTCATGTCTTCATGAAACGATATGAGATATTTACAAAGCATGAAGGGTGTACTCACTTTTGTGATACACTGTAAATGAGAGAGTATTCTTGAGTAACATACCTTCACGTTCAGTGTTTCTTATACCTCATGTACAAGGAGCTGCTGATAAAACGTTGGCTTTACTCAGAAAGAAACGAGATAGGATGATGAAACTTTATATTTATTCCACATACTCTCCACTGATGTTAACACACTTCTTACATCAGTATTCCAAGTTCTGTAAGCCTTAGCCTAGCAAAAAAAAAAAAAAAGGATTTTGGTTGTGCCTCAAACCGGGCAGGTGTAGCAGCCACGGCATCAGAAATGGTGTGAAATTTGGTACCCAAGGTGTTTCTTCAGCTTTGGAGACTGATAGTTGGAGGGAGCTAGATCTGGTGAATTAGGTGATGATCAACCAGCTCTGCCAGTTTTGCTGTGGTCGCTTGTGCAGTGTGAGCGGACGTGTTGTCTTGCAGGAACAAGATTCTTTTAGACAGCTTGACGCGCCTTTTGGCATTCAGAGCTGCCTTCAATTGGACCAAAAGTTCAATATAATACCTTGCATTGATGGTGGAACCCTTTTGAAGGTAGTCCACTAGCAGCACGCCCTCCTTATCCCAGAACACAGACGCCATCACCTATAGTGCGTGATTCTTGCATCCTGAACTTCTTTGGATGAGGAGAACCACTTTGCCTCCACTCTTTTGACTGCTCATTTTCAGTGTCATACAATTAAATCCAGGTCTCATCCATAGTGACCAGTCGATCCAGGAAGTTCTTTTTCTGGAAACACTGACAAATGGACCGGGAAGTTGTCACGCGCATTCTTCTCTGATCTGTCGTCAAACATTTGGGGACCCACATGGCAGATCGCTTCATCATGTCCAAATGGTCATGGATAATGACACAAACACGTTCATGGGAAATTCCCATCATGTCTGCTATTGCTGTAGCTGAAATTTGTCGATTCTCTAGTATGAGGTTGTGCACAGCATCGTCTTATCTCCGGAACAACCACACCCGGGCGTCCAGGACGTTTCTCATGATTGGTGCTGAAGTGGCCTGTTTTACATTTGGCAACCCAATTCTTAACTGTGGAATATGAAGGGCATTGATCCCCCAATGTCTGCGACATATCACCATTAATATCCTTCACAGACTTTCCTTGCAGAAACAAGAATTTTATCACTCCTCTGTTCTTAGTTGCTGTGAATATCGCATTAGCATCCGCCATTTTATTTTCTCTCATGCGTAGAACAATGTTGCCATAAGCAACAAACACAAACTTTTGGAAACAATATTAGACACATAAGGCTTTCATGTGATGTAACATTAGTTACCAAAGAAACAAAAACAGATCACAAAGCCAAAGACTTATCAGCAGCCTCTCGTAATGCAGGTGAAAAAGTTTCTACTACTGTTTATTCCCACATCTCTTCCATTCCATACCCTGTCCCACAAAGTGGGGTCATGGATGCTGTAGCGGTCACTGATTGTGCTCCTAACAGAACAGAATTATCAAGCAGTCTGGAACCATATGCAGGCAGAGGAATCATCATCCAATCACCTCAATTTCCCTGCTGCTAAAAGAAACGTAGGATCACTGTTTATGTGTTACACATACAGTCATTACAGTAAAAGCTCGTCTGTCAAGCCGTATCACGTTGAACTTAAAACAGCTTTATTTTTTGTGTCATCAAATTTTCATATAACAAAACAACCAAAAAATATATACTTATTTATGGAACATGAAAATTAATGTCGCAAAACTCACAACTGCTGTACTTGGGGGTTATTCATAAGGTTTGATGCCTGGACAAAAACAAAAAAAGACAAAAGTTATTTCTAATTTAAATTGACATTCAGTACTACACAAAAAAAACAAGCCCAAAACATTGGCTTAGATTGATTGTGGACAGCGGATATCCATTGTATGTGTCTTTTATTGGGTAGAATAAGCACTCTGAAAATGGACTGACAGTGTGTATAGTGGATGCATGTGTCAAAAGAAGAATGGCAACAACTTGTCACTGCTGGAATATGTACACATTTGTGTTCAATACTTATGGATCATTACAGATCCCATTTCATTTTTTTTTTTAAATTCTTTATTTAACATTTTAGAATACAACATATATCGGTAGGGAACCATCATGACACTTTCTTACAAATTATGACAATGTGGATTCAGAAAAAACTTTAAGTATATTAACAACTTATAACACTGTCAGGTGGTTTCATGAATAAAGAAAAGGGGATGTAAGAACAAGAAGGTAGAAGGGGATGGGGGGAGAATTATGAGGAAGAATATAGGGGTATAATACGTGAGAGAGTAAGGTAAGAAAGGGGGAGCAACAGGAGCAAAGAGGAAAAATAAAATCTGCTACGTTTTCTGTTTTTTTTTTTTTGGTTTTTTTTTATCGAGCATTGCATGCTGATCAGACGCAACTTTTCAACTAACTTCTTAGTATGATAACGATGCATTTAGCCAAACTTCACAGTCATTTAAATCTTTTCCATGTTTGATTTTTGACAGTCTGATTTTTTCAAGTGTACCTGTCTGGACTGTCTCTCTGATCCATTCTTTAAATGAGGGTGGCTCTTCACTCTTCCAATGTCTTGTTATGACTATTTTAGCAGCATTAACTATTTGTGGTAACAGAATTTTTCCTAAGGAGTGACTTTGAGGGATCTAAGTTGAGGAGAATGAATTCGGAGGATATGGGTATTTCCGTATTGGTCACCTTTTTGGTCTCTAATTTTTTCCCAGTAATTTTGGATTTTTGAGCATTTCACCAGGATATGTGACAGGGTACCTAGTTCAGATCCACATCTCCAGCAGAGTGGGGAAATTGAGCTGTTTATTTTATTTAATATAATTGGAGTTTTAGGCTATATGCGCACGTTGCGTAAATTCATGCAGTTACGCTGCGCTTTGCAGCGCACCGTAACTGCATGCGTCCTGCGTCCCCTGCACAGTCTATGGAGATTGTGCAGGGGCCGTGCGCACGTGGCGTCTCAGAGCGCAGCGCTTCGGCTACTGCCGAAGCGCTGCGCAAAAAGAAGTGACATGTCACTTCTTCCGTGCGCTTTGCCGGCAGCTCCTGCTCTGTCTATGGGAGGAGCTGCAGGCAGAGCGCACGTTCTCGCCGGCACCATGCGCCTCAGAACGGAGCTTTTCAGCTGCGCTCTGAAGCGCACCTTTTACGGTGCTGGGCGAGTACGCAACGTGCGCACATACCCTTATACCATCTTGAGACTATTTTGTAGTTTAATTCTTGATACCTCACCGAAGTAGTGAGGGAGTGAATGTTCCCTAGAATTTTTAAAGGGCATAAGCAGATGCTTAAAGATGTTGTCCCCTTACTTTTACATTGATCCTTAGGATAGGTCATCAATGTCAGATCGGCCGGGGTCCGCCACTTCCCACCCCCGCCGATCAGCTGGCAGCCGAAAATACTGAATTCCGGAGTTGCTCAGTCTTCTGATTGTTCCCACAGCCGGGTACTGCACATCTGCCTTATATTCAGATTTATAGGAGGCCGATGTGCAGAACTCATCCGCGGATACTATCAGAAGACAAAACAGATCCAGAACTGAACATTTCCGGCTGCCTACTGCCGGCACAGAGAAAAGCTGATCGGCGGGAGAGCGGAGTGTCAGACCCTGGCCAAGCTGACATTGATGACCTATCCTAAGGATAGGCCATCATTATAAAAGTAGTAGACAACCCCTTTAAGGGCACGAGAACGGTTATGACAATTTCCGTTGTTACAACAGCTTTAATAATCCGCTTAAAATCAATAAAAACGGTTCAGTTCCAAAAGCAAAACTACATACTGCAAAACACCACAAGAACGAACCTGACCTTACCCCTTTGTGACCACAAATACGACTTTTTACTGACCTGAGATAAGAGAGTAGCATTCCCTATGGGAGAAATTGCAGCAGCTGTTAGCTGTACACTACAACTGACAACCTGCATCATCAGCCACCATCAATGTCACTGGCCATAGCCATTTAACCTCCTAAATGCTGATGTCAATAGTGACACTGGGGCAGGAGGATCTGGGGTGTGTGCCCTGAAAAACGGGCCCCGCGGATGTCCCTCTGGCCTGGGACAGAGCAAGGAGGCTCCACATTAACCCCTCCGCTGTATGGGCCTAAATTATACCTATACTTGGCATCTAGTGGCTGGCGGGTACCCGGGACTCCCTTCACTATACCCTGGCATATGTGAAACTGCCACCTGGCTGCCCAAGTTGGGTGAGAGAGCAGAGATACTCCTCTCTCTGGCTACATATCACAGAGGTACAGGACCAAGCGTGTTGGTGTACAGCAGGAGCGGGACACCTAATCCGCAAATACCCAGTGGGACACTATGAGCTGCCCCAAGCAGTCTGGAGCCATTGATAATTTGCCAGTGGAGATCAGGCAGACACTTCTAGGGCTAAGAGAAAAGCTTCTTTCAAGGGACAAGCATCGGCAGGAGATGATGCTGGAGATCAAGAAGACCTGATTCTGAGACAAGAATATGAACAACTCATGCAGGCGATCTCTACATGTAAAAGTTCTTTTACGGGGAAGATTGAGGAGATACATTCAGAAGTTGGCCTTCTACGCCAGGATGTGGCGACTGTGAGGGCCTTACTGAAGAGGTGAAGACAAGAGTATCTGAACTGGAGGATTAAACGATGCCGCTGACACCAAAGCGGACTAAGGTGGCTGGATCTATGAATGCGTGGCTTCAGAAAGCAGATGATTTGGAAAATCGGATGCACCGAAATAACATAAATTATCGGTCTAACAGAGCACTCTGAGGGCCAGTGCCCTGAACAGTTCTTAGAGGAATGGTTTAGTTTTAATCGACATTTGTGGTTGAAAGGGCACACACCGCCCTATCCAGGTGTGCAACCATAGCCTTTTTAGGCAAAAAAACCCCCCAAAACCTATGGAGGAGAAGCACAATAGGGTAACAATAGGATATATAAAAATTGAGGACCTCCTCTACGGCGGTTGTGCCAGTCACAACCCCTATAATAGCTGAGAATATGGGTGAATCAGCTGCAGCTCCGAGATGGACGTTAAGATTTCAGAGAAGACACGGGTGTTCAGCCGCGCTCACCACATCAGAACGTATTATTAATTTATGTCTTTTATTCTGTATGCTCAGGTCAATGCGTTTCAGGGGTCGCTGCCCCCTTCATCAGGACAACAAGCAAAGAACATAATCTTGTTTATGTTCTCTGCTTGTTGTCCTGATGAAGGGGGCTGTGACCCCTAAAACGTGTTGACCTGAGCATACAGAATAAAAGACATAAATTAATAATACGTTTTGATGTGGTGATAGCGTGGCTGAACACCCGTTTCTTCTCTGCAATCTTCAACGCAGCATTTTTTGGCACAGCTTCACAACTGTAAAAATAGAGATGCAACTCTCCGTCTGGCTCGGCAGAAGGGCCCTATCAAGTACAGCAATGCCACTCTCTCGATCTTCCTGGACTTCTCTGTGGACCTCCAGAAACAGAGGGCTCACTTCATGGAGTAGAAAAGAAAAGAAGGGATCGGAACATTTTGTATCCCATGTTGAATTCTGCTCAACTCCGCATAGGTCTATGAGGGATCGTCCCCGTTCTCTTCAACACCTGCAGAGGTAGAAGACTGGCTCCAACTCCACCCAGGGACTAAGGAGCAAATGCACAGAGACTGTGCTTTTGCTGGACGGTCATTTCTATGCCCCTCCACGGTCTTCCCTTCATATGTTATTTCCCTCATAGACATTCTGGATTTTAACAAGCGATGGAGAAATTGGCAGGGGACTGATACTTGCCGAATGGGAGCCCCGATTCTTGTTTTCCCATATCATCTATACCAGGACACTGTTCAGTGCCGGTATCCCCTTTTATACTTGGGATGCTTTAATGAGACTCTGAGAAGCTGTTTTGGAATTTGTCATGGGTTGTTTTTTTTTTTTTCAGTTTAAGGTTATATATAATAATCCTGTTCTTTCGTAAGGACATGCTCACTGCTGCTGGAACGCTAACTATATTATGTTGCAAGATAAGAAGCAACCGAGGGGAATTCGTAAGAGGTTGGATGTAGGGGGGAGATAATCCACTGGCTACAAGATTTTCCTTCCTACATCTGAGATCCTGGTTCTATTTATGTTGGTTATATAAAATGGGTTCAGAACTAGTGTTCATGACCTGGAATGTCAGGGGCCTCAAATCGCTTAAAAAGCGAATCAAGGCGTTTTCCCAAATCAGCGCTATAAAGCCCAATTGGTGGTGTTAGTCGTGGTCATCTTACGAGGGACACAGCTAGGTTGGTGAAAAAGCCATGGGTCCAACTGTTCATGTACACATTCCACACTAGTTATTCTAGAGGCGTCTCTTTCTTAGTCCATAAATCCGTTCGGTAGGAAGCTAAGGTGGTCAGGAGATATTCAGAGGGGTGAGTTGTCTTTGTGTACGCATCCATTGACTCTGTTCTATTATGCATTCACAATCCCCTGCCAGCTCGCACTTCTGTTCTCAAGCAAGCACTGAGCTTTGCCCTTAATTACCCGGAAGCGTGTGTCCTATGCATGGGAGACTTTAATCTTGTGGTTGACGAGGAGCTGGATAGGCTTCGGCTGGACGGTGGGGGGGACAACAATCAACCTCGACTGATTTGCGGAAATGTATTGAGGGAGGCAGGTGGGTTGACCTATGTAGACTGCGATATTCCAGTACACGGGAATTTACTTGCCACTCTTCTATGAGATGCACAATGTCACGTTTAGATGACATCTTTGGATCAAGTAACGTGGCAGCCTGGGTAGATGGCGTGGTAAACCGGGTACGGGGTATATCAGACCACTGTCCAGTAATTCTCATGCTTAGAGTCGGCCGGAACATCAGCAAACCCCTCTGGCGGCTGAACCCCTTTTGGCTTAAAATTAATTGATCAAAGTGACAGGACCCTAGCTCAATTAGAGGATCATCTAGTAGCTCACCCCAAACCCCGAAACAATAATCTTGTGTGGGATACCCTCAAAGCTTACCTTCGGAAAGGTTTAGCTTCGACCATAACACATATTAAACGATTGACTAAGGTGAAGGGTGAAGTAATTGAAAGAAGACTTAGGAACTCAGACAAGATATATATCTAGCCTGACTGATGGGAACAGGGCGGCTTGGATGCATTCATATACGTCACCGTTGGCTCCTAGAGATCCTGCACGTGTGGGCTTGCCATTCCCGCAGCAGTGTTATCCAGATGCTTGCTTGTCAGCTTCAGACGCGCACTGCACATGCTCAGGAGACTCCTGCGGTTCCGACCATGCGCAGTGCATGTCTAAAACCTACAAGCCAGCACCCGGATAATAAGGCTGCGGGAATGGCTAGCGCGCATGTGTGGGATCTCAAAGCGTTGACGGTGACGTTAATCATGTAAATCCATGGTATCATGCCAACAGGGGCGTGATGCCACGGATAGCATGCAAATGCCCAAGGGGCGATGCGACGGCCAAGGGACTAGACCTCTGATAATTTACATTGGGAACATGTAAGTAATACATTTTTGTTTTATATATTTTTTTCATACATTCATATTACACAATATTACAACACAGGAATGGGTAGGAAGGGGTTTTTAGGTCACACATCACCCTGCTTGTAGGTCAGAATGCATATGGGACCTGACAGGTTCCCTTTAAAATACTGCTAGTTTACTCATGTTAGGATTTAATCACATAGGACTACACAATGACCTTAACACTTAGTATATAGACTGGAGATCAAAATTGGATAACCATTCACAATATTCTATTGGGCGGTCAAGGAAAAGAATTCCATTTCTACCACTAACATTCTTTTAGCACCAGATTGCACATTTTCACAAGGGAGTGGGTAAAAAAGATCATCACAATTTGTCACACAATTTTTGTTGAATGTGGGAATACCTCATACGTGGCTGTACAGTACTGTTTGGTAATACAGCAGGGATCAGGAGGGAAGTAAAGGTATTTGACTCGAAGTAAAGATTTTCTTAGAATAGTTTGCAGACTCCATATGTAGAATGAATCCCTAAGTTCTATAACAGCAAAACCACCCTTCCTGCTCAAGTGTCACAATTTTGCAAACTACACCCCTCTGAGAATTCATTTACAGGCGTAGTGACTAATTTGATTCCACAGTGATTTCAAGAATGGGATTGTGGCATAGTGAAAATTGCAAATATGCCAGAGTAGTGGCCAATAATGTGCGCCTAGCTTGTTCTTCTGGAGACATTCACCCTATCAATTAAGTGGGCTTGCTTCACTACAGCACTGACAATCATGTGGAAGCTAGCTGTGGTTGATTCACACTGTGGGGCTCAAAGGAGGACGACACTTTGGATTTGGGCACTTTCATAGACCGTTTGTGTTCTCAGTAACATGGAAACCCCCTATGTTTCTGGTAAAAGATGATGGACTTGAGTGTGAGCTTATTTTTTTTGTGGATTGAGTTGTAAAACTTTCCTAATAAAAGCTTCAAGACATTTTGAATCACATTTATCCTGTTCTCTACACTGATCAATTACTCAGAGTTTCCATCTAAAATGTCAGAATGATGTGTTTTAGATTAAACCCCTGACCGATACATTCACTATAAATCACTCTTAGCAATAGTGTATCTTTCCAGAAGTGTACAAAATTGTAGTCGACTGTGCTTTTATGCATGCATAAAAAAATAAATCAAAATAAGACACCGACTGATCATGGGCCAGTACAAAGTGACTCCTTCTGCTTCATAGTGAATGTGCCACTGAGGGTGTTGTCTGAATAACACATTGCAGAGCTTTACACATAAACCCTGGAATATGTGCTCAACATAGAGCGCAGGATAAATGTAAGCCGAGCCTTAAGCTGCTTTCACACATCCGTTTTTGCAGTGCGGCTCAATCCGGCTCAAAAACCTATGCAACGGATGCGGCGAAAAAAACGGATCCGTTGCATAAGTTTTTCCATGCGGCCTGTCCGTTTAACGGATGCGGCTTGATACGGAGCATGCGCAGTGCAAAAAACCGCATCCGGCGGCCAGATGCGTTTTTTGCCGCAGGACGCCGCATCAGTCGTCCATAGGCTTGCATTGTAAATCGCGCCACATTGCGCCGGAGCCGGCACGATGCGTTTTTTTCGCTGCACAAAAAAACGTGCCAGGCAACGTTCCATCCGGCTGCCACATGGGCTAAATATGCCGCATCCGGCAAAAAACGGATGCAACGCAAGGCCATGCGGCACAATACGGCGCTAATGCAAGTCTATGCGGAAAAAACGCAACCGGCGGCAAAAAAAAACCCTTGCATTCTTTCTGCAAAGCGCGGTATTGTGCCGCTCAGCAAAAAACGGATGTGTGAAAGCAGCCTTACTGCGATCTCTTAGAGGCAGAACGGAAGACTCAATAGCATGTCAAGCATTGCTTTCATTATTTACGCCATTCACCATGCGGTATAAGTGATAAAAAGGACTATTCTTCAGGTCAGTATTATCACAGCGATAGCAGCTTTATATATTTTTTTATATGCTTGGATACTTTCACAAAGAAAAACCTTTTTGATAAAAAGCTATATCATTTCTATATTTCTGCTGAGTCATTTGATGGCTTGTTTTTTTGCGAGAAGAGTTTAAATTTTTATTGATACCATTTCCGCACACAACATGGATTGCTTTCTATTCTGATTTTTGGGAGGCAGAATGACCAAAAACACAGAAATTCAGAAATTGTTTTATAGGATTATTTTTTTTTTGATAAAGCGATAACTAAGACTGCTTTATTCTTTGGGTCAGTATAAAATTACAGTGATACTACATTTAAATGTTTGTTTGGTTTTTTTTTTTGCTTTGCCTCTTTTGCACAAACGTTTTGATGGAAAAAAAGTTTTTGCATTGCCATATGCTATTCAGAGCTGATCATTATTGGCACTCATTTTTTTTTTTAGAATCTGTACAATATCTTCAGAAATAAATGGAAATGTACTAAAGTTCTATCCTCAGGATTTTTTTAATTAGTGGTCCAAAGTAATACAACAATTAAAACATTGTTTGTCAACTTACATGTGGCAATTTCAAAGAAGAAACAGCGTGTGCAGCCATAAAGCCATCCCTAAATAATACTTGGTTGGAATCCTTTGGCATTGATGACAGCCCACAAATGTTCCTTACAGCCATCTATAAGCTTCTTGCACTTCTCAGGTGTTATTTTCTTCCACTCTCCCTTTGCAGTTTGTTCATGCTCTTGAATGTTTGCAGGATTTTTTTCCCCGATGGCAGATTTCAGCTCACCACAAAGATGTTCAATGGGCTTGAGGCCAGGATTCATTGCTGGCCATTTTAAAAACAGTCGATTTTTTGTTTTTCAACCATTCCTGTGTATTTTTGGATTGCAGGAAAACCCATGATTTTCGACTCAAACCAAAAGTTTTCTTACACTGGGTAGGCATTTTGCTCCATGATCTCTTCATAATGCTCCGATTTCATGATTCCTATGATACGGTTAAGGGCTCCAGTACCAGACGCAGCAAAGCAACCCCACAGCATTATGGATCCTCCACCATGCTTAACTGTTGGTAGGTTGCTCTATTCCGTATAAGCTTCATTGCATTGTCTTTAAAGAAATTGTTGCTTTGCTTTGTGGAAAAGGTCTATTTTTGTTTCATCTGTGGCTTGTCAAGGTACTCTTTGGCAAAGATCATTTGTTCCTTTTTATGTCTTTTCTTTAGCAATGGTTTCTTCCTTTGTCTAAAGACATCTCGTCAATTTTCCTCTTTCCCCACCGCCAGGGAAGTTCCTGACGGTTCCATGCTTGGCAAACTTCTTAACATTGCGCACAGTTGAAACTGGGATACCAAGGTCTTTGGAGATGGTCCTATAACCTTTGGAAGTCTTGTGCTTGCTAGCAATAGCAGTTTCGATGTTCTCGGACAGCTCCTTTGTATTCACCACTGTGACAAAAGGAATGAGGCCTACCATGTGGCTTTTTAAAACACGGACATAGTCATTCATTAGCTAATTCATGTCACATGGGCAATGACAATTTATTAGCGGTAACTCATTTGTGATTACCACAGGTAAGTCTAAATGTGTTTCCATACTAATTTAATGTAAAGGTTCCAATACCAGTGTCACAGCAGCTAAAGGTTTTTCTATTTTTCCATCCAATTTTTTTTTTTAAATATTTGCTCTTTTGTATTTAACATGAGCACTCTATACAAAAGAGCTGTTTCACTTCATGTTTGTCAGGAGATATTCCACATATGTACTTAAACTTCATGGGAGCTAATAACGATGAGCAGGACAGTAGCTTTTTTATTTTTCCGTAGATGGAGCTGAGTGGGGGCTTGTTTTGCTGAGGGATGAAATGATGTTTTCAAGGAAACTACTATTTACATTCTACTTCTTAAATCGCGTTTTATTCTACTTTTCAAAGGTTTTGAAAAAAAAAAAAAAAGCATGATTTTTGCCAAGCTTTTTTCATGGAGTTTACAGAAGTCACCTAATATGACAGTTTTATAATTGGACTGGATGATACAAATATTACCAAAAGTACACATATTTAGTATTTATTGGCATATATTTTGTTGTTTTATTAATACTTTTAAAAAAAAAAATTGTGACAGTTTTGATTTTTAACATGGTCCCTTCATGTGACTTAATAGCTTGATCACTGGTCTAAAACATTGCAATGCATTAGACTTGTGAGAGAGTGTTAAGGCCACTTTACACAGAGATAAATCTGCGGCAGATCTGCGGTTGCAGTGAAATTGTGGGCAATCAGTGCCAGGTTTGTGGCTGTGTACAAATGGAACAATATGTCCATGATTTCACTGCAACCACAGATCTGCCAAAGATTTATCTCTGCGTGTAAAGTGGACTTTACACTGACAAAAAGCCTTTTGAACCCTGCTCTTGGCATGGTCTACCAGGCCACTGTGGCTGGCAGACTAGGAGGTCATTAATGGACCTGCAGCTCTTATGACAACCATCGGGTCCCTGCGATCATGTTGCGGGGGTGCCGATGGGGCTAAACGCATTATTTATTGTGGTATTTAAAAGGAGGGGTGTTGAACAGCCAGGGGCAGTGCAGGCACTGGCCTTGGCTGTCACCACAGAAGCTCGACTGTCACTTAAACCGAGCTCCAGGCAGCGATCATGCAGACACAGCTTCAGTGCACACAATCGCCAAGACGTACGGTACGTCCATTTGTGGGAACGCACTGCAAAGTAGGACGTACCGGTACATCCAATACCGGGAAAGAGTTAGATAGTCATGGAAAAAAAAAACCTGAACTGGTTCATAAAAACCATACATGAAAATCAAACGAAATACTTTTTTTTTTACATTGCAGCAACATTCTAAAAGTTTAAACCGAGCCACTATAATTCACTTACCATACTCATAAAGCCAGGGTTATTCAGGAGCCCAGCCAGATCTAATCCTCCAGGAGCACCCATCTGCAGCAGATAACAAATTCGGTTTTCCAACAAATGCATAAAATACATGTTCCAAGCTTCAGAGAAACTGACCATAAAACTTACTGGACTTGGCATTTCTTTCATCTTCTGTTCGGCAATTTTAAGATTTGCTTTGTACGTGTCATTTTCTGGGTCTAACTCCAAGGCTCTCTTGTAGAAGCCCACAGCTTCAGAGTGTTTATTCAAGCTTGATAGAGCTAATCTGGAGAGAAAAAGTAATTACAAGAACCACAAAGAACAAGAGGAAAAAAAAATAAATACATGTCTAACCTGCCAAAAATTCTTAATGGTGTACTCATTTGTGGTTTGGGATACAATGTCATTTAACCAACATGGATCTATTTGCAAGCCGCAGTGAGAGAACAGCCATTGCATTGCATATGCATTAGTATTGGAGCAGATATTAAATCATCTTCTATTACATTAACTACATATGAGAACATCCCTTTTATCCAGCTGACATTTCCTAGTTAATTAGCTCCTCTCAGAAACCGCAATCATAGCACAAGATATGAAAACCAAATAGCTGTGAACTGCTACGTGGACAGAAATTAAATATCCCAAATATTAAAGGGAACCAATCATCAGGATTTTCGTGTATAAGATAAAGCCAGTGCTATACTGGTACGATCAGGCTGATTCTATACATACCTGTAGTGGTCACCTCTGATGTTTAGGCTTTCAAATCCAAGAAAGTGACGTTTAAAAATTCGTCAGCTTTTTGATTGACAGTTGCACCAGAGCAGATAATAACTGGGTGGGTATTCACCGCCTGTTCCTCCTTCCCTCTGGCTCTATGCTAATTTTTCTATTCAGGAAGATGGCGTCAGAGTTGGCGCCTGTGCATAGCGCTTATCTCAGGCGCCATTTTTCTGAAACCTGCGTTACCCCCTGCTGTTCTATTCTTCAGAGAGGGTGGCGCATATGCCCTCGCATATTCTGCTCTATTGTGACCGCGGGAGCGCGCGCGGTCACAACAGCAGAGGAGAACAGCTGATCGGAGGACACCGCGCCAGCGCCAGGTTGAAAAAGACAGAAAACCAGGATCGTGGAGGGATGAGAGGGAGGAATAAACATGGAGTCCCTAAGTATGTCTGTATATTTATTTCTAATAAAATATTTTTTTCTCTGTGTGGTGTCTTTTTTTAACCCTTTATTGGAGATTCTTAATGGATGGGTCAAACTTGGCCTGACATTAAGAATCTTGGACTTAATAGCAGCTGGTAAAACAAAGCTGGGATTAACCCCTTAATACCAGGGTCACTGGAAGAGTTGGATACAGCGATATAAGATGGCGCTTCTATGAACGCGCCATTTTCGGTGGCGGCTGCGGGAAGGGTGTCGAACAGAAAGCTTGGGCCACCCTGCCCTGCGGAGTCCAGTCTCCAGCTGCCTAGTTGTACCTGGCTAAATACAAAAATTGGGCGAAGCCCATGTCTTTTTTTTTTTTTTAATTATTATTATTATTATAATTATTTCAAGAAATTAATGAAATACTTAAAAAAAAAAAAAAAAAAAAAAAGAAAACAAAAAGGGCTTCCCTATATTTTTGGTTCCCAGTCGGGGACAAATAGGCAGCTGGGTGTTGGGGGTGGCCCGTACCTGCCTGCTGTACCTGGCTAGCATACATAAATATGGCAAAGCCCACGTCATTTGTGTTTGTTTTTTTTTTGTTTTTTTTAAATTCATTAAAAAAAAAAAAAAAATGCGTAGGCTCCTGCTGCATTTTATATTGCTAGCTAAGGGTAACCCAACCCCCAGGTATGTTACCAGCTTTGTTTGACCAGCTGCTATTAAGCCAGAGATTCTTAATGTCAGGCCATTAAGAATCTCAAATAAAAAGTTTAAAAAAAAAACCAAAAAACACCACACAGAGAAAAAAAACTTTATTAGAAATAAATACACAGACACTTAGGGACTCCATGTTTATTACTCCCTCTCACCCCTCCATGATCCTGGTCATCTGTCTTCTTCAACCTGGCGCTGCTACGGTATCCTCCAATCAGCTGTTCTCCTCTACTGTTGTGACCGGTTATTATCTGCTCCGCTGCAACTGTCAATCAAAAAGCTGACGAATTTTTAAACTTCACTTTTTTGGATTTGAAAGCCTAAACATCCGAGCTGACCACTAATGGTATGTAGATAATCTGCCTGATAGTGCCAGTATAGCAATTACTTGATATATGAAAATTCTGATGATTTAATACCTTTAAAGGTATTAACCAAGTAGTAAAATGAAAAAATAGATCTCCTGCAAATGAAAAGAAAAAAGAAAGTGGAGTTATAAAAAAAAAGAAGGGAATTTTGTTTACTTGCCGTAAATTCCTTTTCTTCTAGCTCCTATTGGGAGACCCAGACAATTGGGTGTATAGCTTCTGCCTCCGGAGGCCACACAAAGTATTACACTTTAAAAAGTGTAACCCCTCCCCTCTGCCTATACACCCTCCCGTGCATCACGGGCTCCTCAGTTTTGGTGCAAAAGCAGGAAGGAGGAAACTTATAAATTGGTCTAAGGTAAATTCAATCCGAAGGATGTTCGGAGAACTGAAAACCATGAACCAAAAGAACAATTCAACATGAACAACATGTGTACATAAAAGAACAAACAGCCCGAAGGGAACAGGGGCGGGTGCTGGGTCTCCCAATAGGAGCTAGAAGAAAAGGAATTTACGGTAAGTAAACAAAATTCCCTTCTTCTTTGTCGCTCCATTGGGAGACCCAGACAATTGGGACGTCCAAAAGCAGTCCCTGGGTGGGTAAAAGAATACCTCGATAAAAAGAGCCGAAAACGACCCCCTCTTACAGGTGGGCAACCGCCGCCTGAAGGACTCGCCTACCTAGACTGGCGTCTGCCGAAGCATAGGTATGCACCTGATAGTGTTTCGTGAAAGTGCGCAGACTAGACCAGGTAGCTGCCTGACACACCTGCTGAGCCGTAGCCCGGTGCCGCAATGCCCAGGACGCACCCACGGCTCTGGTAGAATGGGCTTTCAGCCCCAAAGGAAGCGGAAGCCCAGAAGAACGGTAGGCTTCAAGAATCGGTTCCTTGATCCACCGAGCCAAGGTTGACTTGGAAGCCTGCGAACCCTTACGCTGGCCAGCGACAAGGACAAAGAGCGCATCTGAACGGCGAAGGGGCGCCGTGCGAGACACGTAGAGCCGGAGTGCTCTCACCAGATCTAACGAGTGCAAATGCTTTTCACATTGGTGAACTGGATGAGGGCAAAATGAAGGTAAGGAGATATCCTGATTGAGATGAAAAGGGGATACCACCTTAGGGAGAAATTCCGGGACCGGACGCAGAACCACCTTATCCTGGTGAAAAACCAGGAAGGGGGCTTTGCATGACAGCGCTGCCAGCTCCGACACTCTACGGAGCGATGTAACTGCCACTAGAAATGCCACCTTCTGCGAAAGACGTGATAAAGAGACATCCCGCAGCGGCTCGAAAGGTGGTTTCTGAAGAGCCGTTAGCACCCTGTTAAGATCCCAGGGTTCCAGCGGACGCTTGTAAGGTGGGACTATGTGGCAAACTCCCTGCAGGAACGTGCGGACCTGCGGAAGCCTGGCTAGACGCTTTTGAAAAAATACGGATAGCGCCGATACTTGTCCCTTTAGAGAGCCGAGAGACAAACCCTTGTCCATTCCGGATTGAAGGAATGAAAGAAAAGTGGGTAAGGCAAAGGGCCAGGGAGTAAAACCCTTATCAGAGCACCAGGATAAGAAGATCCTCCAAGACCTGTGATAGATCTTGGCGGACGTTGGTTTCCTGGCCTGTCTCATAGTGGCAATGACATCTTTAGATAACCCTGAGGACGCTAGGAACCAGGACTCAATGGCCACACAGTCAGGTTGAGGGCCGCAGAATTCAGATGGAAAAACGGCCCTTGAGACAGCAAGTCTGGGCGGTCTGGGAGCGCCCACGGTTGACCCACCGTGAGATGCCACAGATCCGGGTACCACGACCGCCTCGGCCAATCTGGGACGACGAGAATGGCGCGACGACAGTCTGACCTGATTTTGCGCAGCACTCTGGGCAGCATCGCCAGAGGAGGAAATACATAGGGCAGTCGAAACTGCGACCAATCCTGAACTAATGCGTCCACCGCCAGAGCTCTGTGATCTTGAGACCGGGCCATGAATGCCGGGACTTTGTTGTTGTGCCGTGACGCCATGAGATCGACGTCCGGCGTTCCCCAGCGGCGACAGATCTCTCGAAACACGTCTGGGTGAAGAGACCATTCCCCCACGTCCATGCCCTGTCGGCTGAGAAAATCTGCTTCCCAGTTTTCTACGCCCGGGATGTGAACTGCGGAGATGGTGGAAGCTGTGGCTTCCACCCACTGCAGAATTCGTCGGACTTCCTGGAAGGCTTGACGACTGCGAGTGCCGCCTTGGTGGTTGATGTATGCGACGGCAGTGGCATTGTCCGACTGGATCCGGATCTGCCTGCCCTCCAGCCACCGATGAAAGGCCAATAGGGCTAGATACACTGCCCTTATCTCCAGAATATTGATCTGAAGGGATGACTATCGGAGTCCAGGTTCCCTGAGCCCTGTGGTGGAGAAAAACCGCCCCCACCCTGACAGGCTCGCGTCCGTTGTGACCACAGCCCAGGTGGGGGGTAGGAAGGATTTTCCCTGCGATAGAGAGTTGGGAAGGAGCCACCACTTAAGTGACGTCTTGGTTGCAAGGGAAAGAGACGTTCCTGTCGAGTGAAGTCGACCTCCTGTCCCATTTGCGGAGAATGTCCCACTGGAGTGGCCGCAGATGGAATTGCGTGAAGGGCACTGCCTCCATCGCTGCCACCAACTTCCCCAGGAAGTGCATGAGGCGCCTCAAGGGGTGTGACTGACCCCGAAGAAGAGATTGCACCCCTGCCTGCAGCGAAAGCTGTTTGTCCAGCGGTAGCATGACTACTGCTGACTGAGTATGAAACTCCATCCCAAGGTACGTCAGTGATTGGGTCGGTGTCAACTTGGATTTTGGGAAGTTGATGATCCACCCGAACTGCTGGAGAGTCGCCAGAGCGACGGAAAGGCTGTTTTGACACGCCATCTGAGAGGGTGCCCTGACCAGAAGATCGTCTAAGTAGGGAATCACCGAGTGGCCCTGAGAGTGTAGGACCGCCACAACAGATGCCATGACCTTGGTGAACACCCGTGGGGCTGTCGCCAGGCCGAAAGGCAATGCCACGAACTGAAGGTGTTCGTCCCCGATGGCGAAACGCAAAAAGCGTTGATGTTCGGGTGCGATCGGTACATGGAGATAAGCATCCTTGATGTCGATCGATGCTAGGAAGTCTCCTTGTGACATCGAAGCGATGACAGAGCGGAGAGATTCCATCCGAAACCGTCTGGTGCTCACATGTCTGTTGAGCAATTTGAGGTCCAGAACGGGACGGAACGAGCCGTCCTTCTTTGGCACCACAAACAAGTTGGAGTAAAAGCCGCGACCATGTTCCTGGAGGGGAACAGGGATCACAACTCCTTCTGTCTTCAGAGCGTTCACCGCCTGAAAAAGTGCATCGGCTCGCTCGGGGGGCGGAGATGTTCTGAAGAAACGAGTCGGGGGACGAGAGCTGAACTCTATCCTGTAACCGTGAGACAGAATGTCTCTCACCCATCGGTCTTGAACATGTGGCCACCAGGCGTCGCAAAAGCGGGAGAGCCTGCCACCGACCGAGGATGCGGTTCGGGGATGCCGAGAGTCATGAGGAGGCCGCCTTGGAAGCAGTGCCTCCTGCGGCCTTTTGGGGGCGTGACTTGGACCGCCACGCATAGGAGTTCCTCTGGCCTTTCTCCGGCCTGCTGGACAAAGAGGATTGGGGCTTGGCGGAGGGACGAAAGGACCGAAACCTCGATTGTATTTTCCGTTGCTGAGGTCTCTTTGGTTTGGACTGGGGTAAGGAGGAGTCCTTTCCCTTGGATTCCTTAATAATCTCATCCAATCGTTCACCAAACAAGCGGTCGCCAGCAAACGGCAAACCGGTTAAGAACCTCTTGGAAGCCGAGTCTGCCTTCCATTCGCGCAGCCACATGGCCCTGCGGACTGCCACAGAGTTAGCGGATGCCACCGCTGTACGGCTAGCAGAGTCTAGAACTGCGTTCATGGCGTAGGAAGAAAAAGCTGACGCCTGAGAAGTGAAAGACGCAACCTGCGGAGCAGAATTACGTGTGACCGCATTAATCTCAGCCAGACAAGCTGAGATAGCTTGTAGTGCCCACACGGCTGCAAAGGCCGGGGCAAAGGACGCGCCCGTGGCTTCATAGATGGATTTCACCAGGAGCTCTATCTGCCTGTCAGTGGCATCCTTTAGCGATGATCCATCTGCAACCGATACCACAGATCTAGCCGCCAATCTAGAGACTGGGGGATCCACCTTGGGACATTGAGCCCAACCCTTAACAACGTCAGAGGGGAAGGGGTAACGTGTGTCAGTAAGGCGCTTAGTAAAGCGCTTGTCCGGAACCGCTCTGGGCTTCTGGACAGCATCCCTGAAGTTAGAGTGATCGAAAAACGCACTCCGTGTACGTTTAGGGAACCGAAACTGGTGTTTCTCCTGCTGAGAAGTCGACTCCTCTACAGGTGGCGGCGGGGGAGAGATATTTAACACCTGGTTGATGGACGAGATAAGGTCATTTACTATGGCGTCCCCTTCAGGTGTATCAAGATTGAGAGCAACGTCAGTGTCAGAACCCTGAGCTGCGACGTCCGCCTCGTCCTCCAGAGAGTCCTCACGCTGGGAACCCGAGCAGCGTGAAGAAGTCGGGGAAGATTCCCAGCGGGCCCGCTTAGCCGGTCTGGGACTGTGGTCCGGGCCGGAGTCCTCCACGTGAGACCTAGGGCCCCCCCTGGGAACGTGCTGCGGCGCGGACAGAGAGGGGCCTGGAGGTGAAGATCCAACAGGGCCCGTGGCTTGTGTAAGGACCGGTCTGGACTGCAAAGCTTCAAGCAGCTTGGCAGACCATTTGTCCATAGACTGAGCCATGGATTGTGAGAGTGACTCAGAGTTTTTCAGCAAAAACTGCAAACTCTGTCCCTGCCGCCTGGACAGGGGGAGCAAGGGGTTCTGCCTGAGCCGAGGGGCCCACTAGTGACCGAGGCTCGGGTTGAGGAAGCAAAACAGGGGTTGAGCATTGCTCACAGTGAGGGTAGGTGGAACCCGCAGGTAACTTAGCCGCACAAGAGGTACAGGTCGCAAAATAACCCTGTGCCTTGGCACCCTTGCTCCTTGTGGACGACATGCTATCTCCTAGGAGCGTGATCACTGAGGGTATATGGAAAGGGTATACAGCCCGACCGAACAGAAATATATAAATATATATATAGTATCTATTCCGGCACCCTAAGGGGACCAGCACCGGGTGACCGGTGTGGCTTACCGACCGCTAAAAAGCGGAGTGTGTGTCCTCCAGATTCCCTGCCTTAGGTCTCCCAGCGTTGCAGAGCTCTTTCCAGGAAATCCTCCACAGGCAGAATGCCAAAGAAATGGCTGCCGGAGCTCTCAGGGGAGGAGTGGAGCCGTGGGCGGCGTTAGAAAAGTGCGGGAATCTGGAGTCCCCACAGTGATCAGTGAGGGGGGAGGAAACATACAGGATGCTCCGGCCCTCACAGCCGACGTCAGGCCGGCCGTCCCGCCCTTACCCCTGATAGACAGGCCCGGGGGCGGGAGTTTTGCTACTAGGCCGCAATTGAAGCCGGGGACTAAATTTAAGACCGCGGCCGACAAACAGGCGCGGTCGGCGCGGAAGTCCGCCGGCCGTCACAAATAAGCAGCTGCTGCAGCGTCCGGGATGAAGGCGCTCCATGTACATCCCCCATGGGGATACAGAGTACCTTAGTGATGCAGGGCCCGGTCCCTGAGGATAAATAAACTCCTGTCCGACAGATTCCCACAGGGGCTGCGGAGGGAGCACGGTCCCAGTGAATGGATGACCGCTCAGGATCCCACTTCTCCCAGAGCCGCTAAGGGATGGTGAAGGAGACGGCATGAGGCTCCGGCCTTTGTACCCGCAATGGGTACCTCAACCTTAACAGCACCGCCGACTTAGTGGGGTGAGAAGGGAACATGCCGGGGGCCCCGTGTGGGCCCACTTTTCTTCCAACCGATATAACTAATCTGAGAATGCATGAGTGGATGTGTGCCTCCTTCCACACAAAGCATAAAACTGAGGAGCCCGTGATGCACGGGAGGGTGTATAGGCAGAGGGGAGGGGTTACACTTTTTAAAGTGTAATACTTTGTGTGGCCTCCGGAGGCAGAAGCTATACACCCAATTGTCTGGGTCTCCCAATGGAGCGACAAAGAAAATCATGTTTATTGATATACTTTAAAAGTCATTGAATAAAAGATTGAATTGAAACACTTGTCCTTTGCGTTTTGATCAATAAAACGCTCTTATTCATACCAAAGAGATAATAGAACAAACAGTCATTTCTATGAACAAGTGAATATCAGCTCACCAAAAATCGGGGAAATTCTTAGAGGAGAGTCTGGACGGTGCTCACTGGATAGAGAAGGCTGGAGACAATTAGTAGAAGGCGGATCCCGGCACAAAAACGTCCAAAAATTCCAGAAGTATGTATAAAACTTCACATTTATTAAAAAAAATAAAAAAACAGCATAAAAATAACTCCTCCAATCAACGCGTTTCAGACGCGATCGTCCTTAGTCATGATCATGACTAAGGACGATCGCGTCTGAAACGCGTTGATCGGAGGAGTCATTTCTACGACTATTTGCAAAAAACAAAAGCAAATGCTTTCTCAGCAAGTTCAAAAGGGCACACCCCTAATTAAAAATAAGTGGAAACCGGTTTAGCCTCTACCTTAGGGAAAACGATTAGACATAAACAACAATGGGAACCTTGGGTGACATCTCCTTTTTGTCTCTCCCTTGCTTGTGATTGAGTTGGATATTCTCTCCCTCCGCCCTTTTTTTTTTCCCTTCCCCTATGTGTTTTATTTGTACGGTGGTGGTGGTGGTATGTGAGCATATTATTGCTGCTACAGTGCCATGTCAACTGGCTGCAAGTGTGATTTAGTTATTGCCAACACCTGTTAGGTGCCACAGGTAAGTTACAGGTGCTGTTAATTACACAAATTAGAGAAGCATCACATGATTTTTCAAACAGAGCCAATACTTTTGTCCACCCACTTTTTTATGTTTGGTGTGGAATTATATCCAATTTGGCTTTATGACAATTTTTTTTATTTTTTTTTCATTGCAAGCAAAATAAATGAAGATAATAATACCAAAGAATTTGTGATTGCTATCATTTTCAAGAAGAAACTGAGTATTATCTGACAGAATTGCAGGGGTGCCAATACTTTTGGCCAGCACTGAATGTACAGTTGTGCTCATAAGTTTACATAACCCAGCAGATTTTTTGCTTTCTTGGCTTTTTTTTTTCAGAGAATATGAATGATAAAATCTTTTTTTCCACTCATGGTTAGTGGTTGGGTGAAGCCATTTATTGTCAAACTCCTGTAGCTTTTGAATAGACAGTGGTCCAAATCACTTGGGCCATATTTTTTTCTTTTTGGAGGCAGTCTGGACATCTAGAAAAATGGTAAACAGGGACATATGTGGACCATCCTTGTAAGGGCGGGAGTTTATGGGAACTAGGGCAAGGTGAGCTGAATACAAGACCCCCGATGCCCACCTTTAACTCCGCCTGATGATGGTGCTGTAAAGGACAGGAGGAATCCCTGTATGGGTGAGATCCTTCCAATTCTATATTTTTTGTCGTTAATTGATATTTCTGAGGGACACTTATGATGGCCCAAGTGATTTGGACCACTGTCTATTCAAAAGCTATTTATTCCCTCTATGACTTAGACAAAAATATTTTTTCCTGTATGAATAGTTGATCACATACCTTTGAGGATGGCAACTCTTTTCTATTTATACCCTGCATTGATGTCTATGGGGTGAAACTGCCACTCAAGATAGGTGGTTATTGCACAGTGCACTTTTTAGGGCTCTGTGTTTTTGTATGTTTTGTTTTATAGGTTTGGGTTTTTCAATTTTTTTTTAACAAAATATTAAAGGTTACGTTTAATCCTATCCCTCACCTTGGTGCTATAGCTTGTTATAATTGTGAGGTAATAGTGCGGGAACATCAAATTGGTGTACCATTGCTGCATTAGTGTTGACATCTACCCATCCATCCATCCTAGATTTTTAGGTTGCGTGCCCATGATTAGGGTTTGCAGCATTTTGGACACAGAGTGTTTTTGCTGCGTTGTACAGTACAAGCACAGTGGAAGGATTTTTAGAAATCCAATGCCCACTATGCTTCTTTTCTCTGTAGGAAAAACTGACCGGTGGCACGGCTTCCCGAGCCTCAGCATGTCAATATAATTAATTTATGCTGTGGAGAAGAGAGTGTTCTCCGTGGGGAAAAAGGAGCTGAAGTCCACAGCGGCCTGAAGCCAGATCATGGGCCCAGGAAACTGCGTTCTCCCGTGGACAACACTCACATCTCCGCAGAAGGGCTAACACTGCCCGCACGGTAATGGGCACATAGCCTAAATGTGAGAAATTTGGCAATGCAGCAACATTTTTGTGAAGTTCCTCTGGATTAAAAATGTTCACTATACCCTTGAATAATATCCTTGAGGGGTCTAGTTTATAAAATGGAGTCACGTGTGTGTGTGTGTGTGTGTGTGTGTGTGTGTGTCTGTGTGTGTGTGGGGGGGGGGGGGGGGTCCTGCTGTATAGGTACCCTAAGGGCCCTGCAAATGTGACATGGTGCCCGCAATTTATTTCAACTTTTCTAAAATTCAAATAGTGCTCCTTCCGTTTCTAGTCATACCATTTGTCCAAACAGAGGTGTTTGGACACATGTGGCGTATCACTGCGGTCATAAATTGGATAAACTGTGGGGTCTTGAAAAAGTGAAAAATTTGGTGCTAAAGCAACATTTTTGTGGAAAAATGAAAATCTTCAATATGACAACCTAAGGTTATCGAATTCTGTGAAGTACCTGTGGGTTCAAAATGCTCACTATACCCCTGGATAAAAACCTTGAGGGGGTCTAGTTTTCCAGAATGGGGTCACTTGTGGGGAGCTCCACTGTTTAGGCACCTCAGGGTCTCTCCAAATGCGACACGGAGTCAGTTAATTATTCCAGCCAATTTTACAGTCAAATGGCGCTCCTTCCCTTTTGTTTACTGCTATGCGCGCAAACAGCTGATTTCCACCATATATGAGGTGTCGGCGTACTCATGAGAAATTACACAATAAATATTATGGTGATTTTTTCTCCTGTTACCCTTGTGAAAAAAAGCTATCTGGATGAAGTAACAATTTTGTGGTAAAAGTTTATTTTTTTATTTTCACGGTTCAACGTTATAAATGTCTGTGAAGCTCCTGGGGATTCAAGGTTCTCACCAAACATCTAGATAAACTCCCCGAGGGGATACGTTTCCAAAATGGGGTCACTTGTGCGGGGTTTCTGCTCTTTAGGTACCTTAGGGGCCCTACAAATGTGACATGGTGCGTGCAATCTGTCAGCCAAATTTAGGTTCCAAAATTCAAATATTGCTCCTTCTGTTCTGGGCCCTCACATTTGTCCAAACAAAGGTTTCTGGTCACATGTGGGGTATCAGGGCACTCAACAGAAACCGGGTAACAAATTTTGGAGGTCCATTTTGTTGTGTTATTTCTTTTAAAAGTGAATAAATTGGGGCTAGAGCAACATTTTTAGGTAAAATGATAACTTTTGTTGTTTTTCTTTTTTTTCATTCCACCATGCTATAGTTCCTGTGAAGCACCTGAAGGGTTAATAGACTTCTGGGGTGTGGTTTTGAGTACTTTGAGAGGCCTAGGTGAAAGAAAATACTTAAAAGTGACATCATTCTAAAAACTACACCCTTCAAAGTCACTTCAAATGTGATGTGGTCCCAAAAAAATGATTTTGAAAATTTCGTTGAAAAAAATGGGAAACTGCTGGTGAACTTTGAACCCTTCTAACTTCCTAACACCAAAAAAAATTGTTTCAAAAATTGCATTGATGTAAAGTAGGAGATATGGGAAATGTTATTTAGTAACCTTTTTTGTGACATAACTCTGGTGTAATGGCATGAAAATTACAAGTTTGAAAATTTCCAATTTTTTTCACCAATAAAAGCGAAAAATATTTTCCTAATATTTATAACCATCCAGAACTACAATATGTCATGGAAAAACAATTACCGGGATCCGCTGAAGCGTTCCAGAGTTATAAACCTATGAAAGTGACAATGGTCAAAATTACAAAAAATGGCCTAGGCGTGAAGTACAAAATTGGCTTTGTCTTTAAGGGTATGTGCGCACGTTGCTTTTTACCTGCTTTTTACCTGCTTTTTTGCTGCTTTTTCTTCTGCGCTGTTTAATGCCAAAATGGATGTGTTCTTCTATTCAAGCAAAGTCTATGGGAATTTGGGTTTCTTGTTCACACTATGTTGTTCAAAATGCTGCCTTTTTGAGGCAGAACTTTGGTCAAAAACTCAGCTTTTCAAAGAAGCAACATGTCAATTGTTTTTGCCATTTGGGTTTTGCACTGCAAAGCTGAGTTTTTGACCAAAGTTCTGCCACAAAAAGGCAGCATTTTGAACAACATAGTGTGAACAAGAAACCCAAATTCCCATAGACTTTGCTTGAATAGAAGAACACATCCATTTTGGCATTAAACAGCGCAGAAGAAAAAGCAGCAAAAAAGCAGGTAAAAAGCAGGTAAAAAGCAACGTGCGCACATACCCTAAGGGTTAAAACACATTGGGGTCAGTTTAATATATATAAATAAAAAAAAATATATAATGACAGGTTCCCTTTAAAGGGAACCTGTCATCAGAAATTTAGCTTTAAACCTAAAAGTTTCCCCCTCTGCAGCTTCTGGGCTGCATTCTAGCAATGTTCCTGTACTTTTTGTGGCCCCTTTTAAACCAAATTAAATACTTTATAAACTTGTACCTTTAGCTATGTAAATTTTTTAAATCGTCCATGGGGGCGGGCTCTCTGCTGACCGTTGCTGTTCCTCCAGCACATTGACGCCGTCCCCCCACGCTCCATTTCATCCATCAGGACGCCGCCCACTGCGCCCGAGGTGCCGCCCACGCCAGGATCGCTGGTGACGTGTGTCACAAGCACGAGATTATGGGCGGCGCTGTGATTGCATTGCAAGTGCCCGCCCATAATCTCGTGGGCGCGCCTTCCCCCACTGCCTCCAGCGTTCTGCGTAAGCGCTCGCCGGCCAAATGACCTGACGTCACCTCCTTCCCATCTTACCCTGCAGCAGGGCAAGATGGGAAAGAGGTGACGTCGGGTCATCTGGCCAGCAAGCGCTTGCGCAGAACGCTGGAGCAAGAGGGGAAAGTGCGGTCACAAGGTTATGGGCGGCACTTGCTGATGACACTCACAGCGCCGCCCATAACCTTGTGCCTGCGCAAAACGTCACCAGCGGTCACACGTGCACACAGTGCACAGTCCCGCTACAGTCGCACAGCGCATGACCACGGGCGCCATGGGGCGGCGTCCTGAGATATGAAATTCAGCGTTGGGGGCGGCGTAAATCTGCTGGAGGAACAGCAACGGTCAGCAGAGAGCCCACCCCCATGGACGATTTACAAAATTCACATAGCAAAAGGTACAAGTTTATAAAAGTATTTAATTTGGTTTAAAAGGGGCCACAAAAAGTACAGGAACCTTGCTAGAATGCAGCCCAGGAGCTGCAGAGGGGGAAACTTTTAGGTTTAAAGCAAAATTTCTGATGACAAGTTCCCTTTAACCGTCCACCTAGATATGGTTACTGGCCAGCACTGTTACACAGGATTCTATGCACTGAAACACGAATACTGCAAGGTCTCAATTATACAAAAGACCTATCATACGATTATTAGTTTTATATATATAATATAAAAACATTTGTGCTCCGTGTTTTATCAATTAGTGTTTATTTTTTTATGTTTGATATGTAACAGATATTATATTAAACATATTTTACTGCTTGTGTTCAGTTAAGTATCTAGTTGATTTGTACCATTAATGTATGAAATGCATTTCTTAGTTGCTATACTTCGTTTCCACTGTGAACATACTGAGAAGGCATTCGCTTTTGCTTTTTGCACACAGTCATGGATATATAAGACTGTTTATTCTAATCTCTCTTTGCTAGGATTAAGAGCATTTTATTACGCTGAAAACGTAAGGCCCCTCACACATTGCGTTTTTCTCTACGTCCACAGGTCCCGTCGGGGCATCCGTCCGGACCGCCCCTCCCCCACTCTGCAAAGCATGCTCCGGACGCATGCGCCCGACAGGGCCATTCACTGTTATGGAGCGCACTGCGTTAGCGTGTGCTCTGTTTTGTGCCATTTTGTGCACATATACGTTTCTGCAGACGGACACCCGAACGTAGACCACCTACGTTCGGGTGTCCGTCTGCAGAAACGTTTTGTGCACAAAATGGCACAAAACAGAGCACACGCTAACGCAGTGCGCTCCATAACAGTGAATGGTCCTGTCGGGCACATGCGTCCGGAGCACGCTTTGCAGAGTGGGGGAGGGGCGGTCCGGACGGATGCCCTGACGGGACCTGTGGACGTAGAGAAAAACGCAATGTGTGAGGGGCCTAAGTGTACTTTACTTAATCCCACTTTTTTAAAGTATATCAATAAGCAAGATATATTTATAAATCAACATTTTATTTCTTTTCGCAGGAATACCTGGGAACTGGCTCTTGGATTCTTCCATGCACCGTTTTCACCTGGAATGTCCACATGGCGTTGGTGAGCTGAGGTGACAATCCTCGATTTCAATAGGCGAGTAGGTAGAATGTATCACCTATAGGTGAACCTCTACAGTAGACTGGTGTGAGGAGTTGGAGCCACACCAGAACAGAGCACTTTTATACCAGTTGGAATAGTGTGGTAGTGCGCATGTTTGACCTCAGCTCTACTCATTCCTATGGGACCGCCAGAAGAAGGGAATTTTGTTTACTTACCGTAAATTCCTTTTCTTCTAGCTCTAATTGGGAGACCCAGACAATTGGGTGTATAGGCTATGCCTCCGGAGGCCGCACAAAGTATTACACTCAAAAGTGTTAAGCCCCTCCCCTTCTGCCTATACACCCCCCGTGCTCCCACGGGCTCCTCAGTTTTGGTGCAAAAGCAAGAAGGAGGAAAAAGAATTATAAACTGGTTTAAAGTAACTTCAATCCGAAGGAATATCGGAGAACTGAAACCATTCAACATGAACAACATGTGTACACAAAAAAACAGGGGCGGGTGCTGGGTCTCCCAATTAGAGCTAGAAGAAAAGGAATTTACGGTAAGTAAACAAAATTCCCTTCTTCTTTGTCGCTCTATTGGGAGACCCAGACAATTGGGACGTCCAAAAGCAGTCCCTGGGTGGGTAAAATAATACCTCGTAAAAGAGCCGTAAAACGGCCCTTTCCTACAGGTGGGCAACCGCCGCCTGAAGGACTCGTCTACCTAGGCTGGCATCCGCCGAAGCATAGGTATGCACCTGATAGTGTTTCGTGAAAGTGTGCAGGCTCGACCAGGTAGCCGCCTGACACACCTGCTGAGCCGCAGCCTGGTGCCTCAAAGCCCAGGACGCGCCCACGGCTCTGGTAGAATGGGCCCTCAGCCCTGATGGAACCGGAAGCCCAGCCGAACGGTAAGCTTCGATAATTGGCTCCTTGATCCACCGAGCCAGGGTTGATTTGGAAACCTGTGACCCTTTACGCTGGCCAGCGACAAGGACAAAGAGTGCATCCGAGCGGCGCAAGGGCGCCGTACGAGAAATGTAGAGTCTGAGTGCTCTCACCAAATCTAACAAGTGCAAATCCTTTTCACATTGGTGAACTGGATGAGGATAAAAAGAAGGTAAGGAGATATCCCGATTGAGATGAAAGGAGGATACCACCTTAGGGAGAAATTCCGGAACCGGACGTAGAACCACCTTGTCCTGGTGAAACACCAGGAAAGGGGCTTTGCACGACAATGCTGCTAGCTCAGACACTCTCCGAAGAGAAGTGACTGCTACTAGAAAAAAACACTTTCTGCGAAAGTTGTGAGGGGGAAATATCTCTCATTGGCTCGAATGGTGGTTTCTGAAGAACCATCAGAACCCTGTTTAGATCCCAGGGTTCTAACAGCCTCTTGTAAGGTGGAACGATGTGACAAACCCCCTGCAGGAACGTGCGTACCTGTGGAAGCCTGGCTAGGCGCTTCTGGAAAAACACAGAGAGCGCTGAGACTTGTCCCTTAAGGGAGCCGAGCGACAAACCCTTTTCCAGTCCAGATTGAAAGAAGGACAGAAAAGTGGGCAAGGCAAAAGGCCAGGGAGAAAAAACCCTGAGCAGAGCACCACGACAGGAAAATTTTCCACGTCCTGTGGTAGATCTTGGCGGACGTTGGTTTCCTAGCCTGTCTCATAGTGGCAAAGACGTCTTGAGATAACCCTGAAGACGCTAGGGTCCAGGACTCAATGGCCACACAGTCAGGTTGAGGGCCGCAGAATTCAGATGGAAAAAACGGCCCTCGAGATAGCCAGTCTGTTTGGTCTGGTAGTGTCCACGGTCGGCCGACCGTGAGATGCCACAGATCCGGGTACCACGACCACCTTGGCCAGTCTGGAGCGACGAGGATGGCGCGGCGGCAGTCGGTCCTGATCTTGCGTAACACTCTGGGCAACAGTGCCAGCGGAGGAAACACATAAGGGAGCTGAAACTGCGACCAATCCTGAACTAAGGCGTCTGCCGCCAGAGCTCTGGGATCTTGAGACCGTGCCATGAACATTGGTACCTTGTTGTTGTGCCGGGACGCCATGAGGTCGACGTCCGGCACCCCCCAGCAGCAACAGATCTCCTGAAACACGTCCGGGTGAAGGGACCATTCCCCTGCGTCCATGCCCTGGCAACTGAAATAATCTGCTTCCCAGTTTTCCACGCCTGGGATGTGAACTGCGGATATGGTGGATGCCGTGGCTTCCACCCACATCAAAATCCGCCGGACTTCCTGGAAGGCTTGCCGGCTGCGTGTGTCGCCTTGGTGGTTGAAGTATGCCACCGCTGTGGAATTGTCCGACTGAATTCGGATCTGCTTGCCCTCCAGCCACTGCTGGAACGCTTTCTGGGCAAGATACACTGCCCGTATGTCCAGAACGTTGATCTGAAGCGAGGACTCTTGCTGGGTCCACGTACCCTGAGCCCTGTGGTGGAGAAAAACCGCTCCCCACCCTGACAGACTCACGTCTGTCGTGACTACTTCCCAGGATGGGGGTAGGAAGGATATCCCCTTCGATAATGAAGTGGGAAGGAGCCACCACCGAAGGGAAGCTTTGGTCGCCTGAGAGAGGGAGACGGTCCTGTCGAGGGACGTCGGCTTCCTGTCCCATTTGCGTAGGATGTCCCATTGAAGGGGACGCAGGTGAAACTGCGCGAAAGGGACTGCCTCCATTGCTGCCACCATCTTCCCCAGGAAGTGCATGAGGCGCCTCAAGGAGTGTGACTGGCCTTGAAGGAGAGATTGTACCCCTTTCTGTAGTGACTACTGCTTGATCAGCGGAAGCTTCACTATCGCTGAGAGGGTATGAAACTCCATGCCAAGATATGTCAGCGATTGGGCCGGTGTCAGATTTGACTTTGTAAAATTGATGATCCACCCGACACCCTGGAGAGTCTCCAGGGAAGCGTCGAGGCTGCGTTGGCATGCCTCTTGAGAGGGTGCCTTGATCAGTATCCAAGTACGGGATCACCGAGTGACCCTGAGAGTGGAGGACCGCTACTACAGTAGCCATAACCTTGGTAAAAACCCGTGGGGCTGTTGCCAGGCCGAACGGCAGTGCCACGAACTGCAGGTGTTCATTTCCTATGGCGAAGCGCAAGAAGCGCTGGTGCTCTGGAGCAATCGGTACGTGGAGATAAGCATCTTTGATATCGATCGACGCAAGGAAATCTCCTTGGGACATTGAGGCGATGACGGAGCGGGGGGATTCCATCCTGAACCGTCTGGTTTTTACATGTTTGTTGAGCAGTTTCAGGTCCAGGACCGGGCGGAAAGACCCGTCCTCCTTTGGGACCACAAACAAGTTGGAGTAAAAACCGTGGCTCAGTTGCTGAAGAGGAACCGGGATCACCACTCCTTCTGCCTTCAGAGTGCGCAGCGCCTGCAGAAGAGCCTCGGCTCGCTAGTGAGGCGGGGATGACCTGAAGAATCGAGTCGGGGGACGAGAGGTGAACTCTATCTTGTAACCGTGAGACAGAATGTCTCTCACCCAGCGGTCTTTTATTTGTGGTAGCCAGGTGTCGCAAAAGCGGGAAAGCCTGCCACCGACCGAGGATGCTACTAGAGGAGGTCGAAAGTCATGAGGAAGCCGCTTTGTTAGCGGCGCCTCCGGTGGCCTTTTAAGGACGTGACTTAGACCGCCATGCATCAGAGTTCCTTTGTACTTTCTGAGACCTTTTGGACGAGGAGAATTGGGACCTGCCCGCGCCCTGAAAGGACCGAAACCTCGACTGCCCTCTCCTCCGTTGGAGTATGTCCGGTTTGGACTGGGGTAAGGATGTATCCTTTCCCTTAGATTGTTTGATGATTTCATCCAGACGCTCGCCAAACAGCCTGTCGCCAGAAATTGGCAAACTGGTTAAGCGCTTTTTGGAAGCAGAATCTGCCTTCCATTCCCGTAGCCACAAGGCCCTGCGGAGTACCACCGAATTGGCGGCCGCGACCGCCGTACGGCTCGCAGAGTCCAGGACAGCAATAATAGCGTAAGACGCAATTGCCGAGGTCTGGGTGGTAATGGATGCCACTTGTGGCGCGGCCGTGCATGTGGCTGCTTCAATTTGTGCTTGACCTGCTGAGATAGCTTGTAGCGCCCATACAGCTGCGAATGCTGGGGCAAAAGAAGCTCCGATAGCTTCATAGATGGATTTCAACCAGAGCTCCATCTGCCTGTCAGTGGCATCCTTGAGCGAGGCCCCCTCGTCCACTGCAAGAATGGATCTAGCCGCCAGTCTGGAGATTGGAGGATCCACTTTGGGACACTGAGTCCAACCTTTAACCACGTCAGGGGGAAAAAGATAACGTGTATCCTTAAGGCGCTTAGAAAAAACGCTTATCTGGACAAGCATGATGATTCTGGACTGCCTCTCTGAAATCAGAGTGGTCTAGAAACATACTCTGTGTAAGAGAAGCTGACTCCTCCGCCGGAGGAGCCGAGGGAGAAATATCCAGCATTTGATCGATGGACGCAATAAGAACGTTCAGTATGGCGTCCCCGTCTGGAGTATTAAGATTGAGAGCGCCCTCAGGATCAGAATCCTGATCAGCTGTCTCCGCATTATCACCAGAGATTCCCCCCGCTGAGACCCTGAACAATATGATGTCGAGGGAAATTCTAAGCGAGCCCGCTTAGTCGGTCTGGGGCTGGGGTTTAAGTCAGAACCCTCAGCCTGGGATGTATGAGATACCCCGGGAGGACATTGTTGGTCCAACTGAGGGGGGCCAGGGAACAATGATTCAACAGAGTCCCTTTGCTGAGATACCGGCCTGGACTGCAAGGCTTCTAGTATCTTAGCCATAGTCTCAGAGAGTTTTGCAAACTCAGTCCCCGTCACCTGGACAGTGTCAACAGGTGGCTCCCCCTGGGCCCCTCTTAGCAGAGGCCCTGGCTAAAGAAGTGTCACCGGGGCCGAACATGCACACAATGAGGGTCAATGGAACCTGCCGGCAGCTGGGTCGTACAAGCGCCGCAGGCAGCATAATAAGCCTGTGTTTTTGGCACCCCTGCCTTTTGTGGGCGCCATGCTATTGTTTTCCCTGAGTAACACACTAGGGTATATAGCCAGAATGAACTGTGCTCATACAGTGTAAAATATATACTAAAAACAAATAATGTATCAGTACACTACAGCACCATGAGGCTAGCACCACAGGTGCTGCTTACCAGCCGCCTAAAGCGGTTATGAGGCCACCAGAGACCGTGTCTGGGTCTCTCAGGATTTGTCCCTCTCTGCAGCGTCGTAGGAGCTGACAGGAAATGGCTGCGGCGTCCTGACGAGAGGAGGGAGCCGTGGGCGTAGCCGAGGTGCTCACACTGTGCACAGTGAGGGGGGTGGAGTATGGAAATCATATTCCAGCCCTCAGTGCTGCTCTTCCGTGCAGCGTCCCGCCCTTCCCCTGCCTGTCAGGGCTGAGGGCGGGAGAAAGGGAAACTAGGCCGCAAGCCAAGCCGGGGACTCGAGTATAAGCGTGGCCGCCGTAAAAGCGCGGCCAACGCCGAAGTCCCCGGCGAACTACAAGTCCCAGCCGCGCCGCAGTTTCCCATGGCAGCGGCGGTTAGCGCGGTAGCCCCTACATATAAACACACTCAGCGACGCCGAGTGTGTAATGGCACAGTTTAACCCGGTCCCCCGGTGCACTAGCACACCCAGCAAAGCTGAGGTGTTGCCGTGCGCGGTCCCCACAGGGATACAGAGTACCTTCACGTAGCAGGGCCATGTCCCTGAACGGTACCCGGCTCCTATCCAGCAGTCTCCACAGGAGTTGTGGATGAAGCACGGTCTCAGTGCCTGGAGACCGATAGGATCCCACTTCACCCAGAGCCCTGAGGGGGATGGGGAAGGAAAGCAGCATGTGGGCTCCAGCCTCCGTACCCGCAATGGATACCTCAACCTTAACAACACCGCCGACAAGAGTGGGGTGAGAAGGGAGCATGCTGGGGGCCCTATATGGGCCCACTTTTCTTCCAACCGACATAGTCAGCAGCTGCTGCTGACTAATCTGTGGAGCTGTGCTGTGCGTGTCTGCCTCCTTCGCACAAAGCAAAAAACTGAGGAGCCCGTGGGAGCACGGGGGGTGTATAGGCAGAAGGGGAGGGGCTTAACACTTTTGAGTGTAATACTTTGTGCGGCCTCCGGAGGCATAGCCTATACACCCAATTGTCTGGGTCTCCCAATAGAGCGACAAAGAAAAGACAAATATAGGGCTCCAGCAGTTCCAGAGAATTAATGTAGCAGCAGTTTAATATCTTTTTAAGTTTAGAACTCCTGATCTTTGGGGGTTAAGTACATAGAAAACATACCAAGTGTGGAATTGGCAATATACCGTATGTAAAATTTGATTACTTACCCCATTCTACCATAGGCTTTGCTGTAACTAGGATCAATTGTAATGGCTTCTTCACAGTCTCGAACTGCTCCAGCATAATTTCCTATTTTACTATAAGCTGCTGCCCTACAGAATATAAAAATACTTGTTATTTTCACACAAAAAAAAAAAATAGATTGCTATGAATGGACATTGGCAAAACAGTTCTTGTGATATATTACAAACGTAACCTTAAGGGGCAGCGGTCAGCAGATTGATGCAGACAGGCTCCATCAGTAGAGCCAGCCATGTTACACACTACTGCGTGGAAGGCTAGGTTCACATTTCTGTTAAAATGTATCAGTCACAATCCGCGACTATGGTAAACAACGCATGCCAATTAGCGGATTCCGTTGTGTCCCATAGACTTGTATTAGTGGCGGATTGTGACTGATTATCTTGCGTTGCATCCGCTGCGCCACGGTCAGTCGTTTTTCGACTGACCGCCAGGCGGGAGCAATGCAGAATGTAACATTTTTCTGAACGTCAAAATTAACGCGCCGCGCAGGAATCCGTTGCCATCCGTCAAGCTTGTAATGTAGGTCTATGGTGCTGGATTCCGTCGTAATCCTGCTTACGACGGAATCCAGCGCTGGATTCCGTCATGCTCTACTGAGAATGCCCAGCAGGTTTAGCACACCCACTGGGCTGTCCCAAACACAAAGGGATCATGACTGATCCGTCAAAAAACGGATGCAGAGCGGATGTAACGGACGCGACGGATCAGTTTTTTCACAGGATTCCTGTGAAAAACACATCCGTTGCGTCAGTTGACATCTAAAAAACGACTGATCCGTTGCTGACGGATTTAAAACAACGTAAATGTGAACCTAGCCTAAGGGGGAGCTCACGGTCCAGAGTCAGAGGAGAAGAGGCTGCTGGGCATCTCCCTGTGGCATCTCATCACCCAGCTTCATACACACGTCTCCCTATATGCAAAGGGACGTATCAAAGTGAGTGGGGTAGGCGGAAGCTACAGGGAGGTGTGGAGTGCTTAGCGGTTATTTCAGGCTAGGATTTCCAGAATTTGCTGCAAAGTAAGACATCTGTCTGTAGTGAAGGAGTGCGTTTCTATATTGCCCGTGGCATTTGTAGTAAAGAATAGCTTTCAGGTTCTGTTTGACAGCAAAGTTCTTTTTAATACCAAAGCAATTAAATGTTAATATGTTGACATTGCTCTAGTTTCCCGAGAAATTCATGTCCCTGGCATCAGCTGTTCTCACACCAATCACATCCTCTGAATGCTCTGCTCCCGTCTGGCTACCTAATGTCCCACCACTCCAGTGCTGGGCAGCAGCGAGCCCACCCCTGTAACTCAGTGTAAGGCTACATGCACATGCTGCAGTTTTTTCTGCACCTTGTCAAAGAGAGCCTGGAAATGTAAAAAAAAATGCTTGTAATGATGGTGCTTTTTTGATGCTTTTTTTTCCCATTCTTGTCAATTCTGACTTCATGTGTTTGTCAGTATAGAAAGTGACAAAACAGCGACAAAAAAGCAAGAATCAACATGATGCATTTTTTATCAGATGCTTGTGACAAATAAACTGCAGACAAATACACTGCAACGTGCGCACGGCAAACCTGAACTTTGCTGGGACGTCAAAAGTCAGAACTTGCTGACAACAAAACTGCACCAAAAAAAGCAACTAAAACTTCAGTGTGTGCATATAGCCTAAGGCCGGGTACACACATCCGGCTTTTCGCCGGTTTGACGGATGCGGCGCACGCCAGTACAGTGTATACAGTACAATGGCAGCGCAATAAGCGCCGGTCACATGCTGTCATGTGACCGGAGCATGTGACCCGGACGTTGCGGCGCTGCCACTGTACTGTATCACACTGTACTGGAGTGCGCCGCATCCGTCAAACCGGCGAAAAGCCGGATGTGTGTACCCAGCCTTAATCCCACACACTTCCCCAGCATCACACACAGTCAGCATGATCTCCTGCTCAGGACAGCGGTACAAAAGAAGGGAATTTTGTTACTTACCGTAAATTCCTTTTCTTCTAGCTCTAATTGGGAGACCCAGGCAATTGGTGTATAGGCTATGCCTCCGGAGGCCGCACAAAGTATTACACTAAAAGTGTTAAGCCCCTCCCCTTCTGCCTATACACCCCCCGTGCTCCCACGGGCTCCTCAGTTTTGGTGCAAAAGCAAGAAGGAGGAAAAAGAATTAAAAACTGGTTTAAAGTAACTTCAATCCGAAGGAATATCGGAGAACTGAAACCATTCAACATGAACAACATGTGTACACAAAAAAACAGGGGCGGGTGCTGGGTCTCCCAATTAGAGCTAGAAGAAAAGGAATTTACGGTAAGTAAACAAAATTCCCTTCTTCTTTGTCGCTCTATTGGGAGACCCAGACAATTGGGACGTCCAAAAGCAGTCCCTGGGTGGGTAAAATAATACCTCGTAAGAGAGCCGTAAAACGGCCCTTTCCTACAGGTGGGCAACCGCCGCCTGATGGACTCGTCTACCTAGGCTGGCATCCGCCGAAGCATAGGTATGCACCCGATAGTGCTTCGTGAAAGTGTGCAGGCTCGACCAGGTAGCCGCCTGACACACCTGCTAAGCCGTAGCCTGGTGCCTCAAAGCCCAGGACGCGCCCACGGCTCTGGTAGAATGGGCCTTCAGCCCTGAGGGAACCGGAAGCCCAGCCGAACGGTAAGCTTCGATAATTGGCTCCTTGATCCACCGAGCCAGGGTTGATTTGGAAGCCTGTGACCCTTTACGCTGGCCAGCGACAAGGACAAAGAGTGCATCCGAGCGGCGCAGGGGCGCCGTCCGAGAAATGTAGAGTCTGAGTGCTCTCACCAAATCTAACAAGTGCAAATCCTTTTCACATTGGTGAACTGGATGAGGATAAAAAGAAGGTAAGGAAATATCCTGATTGAGATGAAAGGGAGATACCACCTTAGGGATAAATTCCGGAACCGGACGTAGAACCACCTTGTCCTGGTGAAACACCAGGAAAGGGGCTTGGCACGACAACGCTGCTAGCTCAGACACTCTCCGAAGGGAAGTGACTGCTACTAGAAAAACCACTTTCTGCGAAAGTCGTGAGAGGGAAATATCTCTCATTGGCTCGAATGGTGGTTTCTGAAGAACCATCAGCACCCTGTTTAGATCCCAGGGTTCTAACGGCCGCTTGTAAGGTGGAACTATGTGACAAACCCCCTGCAGGAACGTGCGTACCTGTGGAAGTCTGGCTAGGCGCTTCTGGAAAAACACAGAGCGCTGAGACTTGTCCCTTAAGGGAGCCGAGCGACAAACCCTTTTCCAGTCCAGATTGAAGGAAGGACAGAAAAGTAGGTAATGCAAATGGCCAGGGAGAAAAACCCTGAGCAGAGCACCACGACAGGAAAATTTTCCACGTCCTGTGATAGATCTTGGCGGACGTTGGTTTCCTAGCCTGTCTCATAGTGGCAATGACGTCTTGAGATAACCCTGGAGACGCTAGGATCCAGGACTCAATGGCCACACAGTCAGGTTGAGGGCCGCAGAATTCATATGGAAAAACAGCCCTTGAGATAGCAAGTCTGTTCGGTCTGGTAGTGCCCACGGTTGGCCGACCGTGAGATGCCACAGATCCGGGTACCACGACCTCCTCGGCCAGTCTGGAGCGACGAGGATGGCGCGGCGGCAGTCGGCCCTGATCTTGCGTAACACTCTGGGCAACCGTGCCAGCGGAGGAAACACATAAGGGAGCTGAAACTGCGACCAATCCTGAACTAAGGCGTCTGCCGCCATAGCTCTGGGATCTTGAGACCGTGTCATGAACATTGGTACCTTGTTGTTGTGCCGGGACGCCATGAGGTCGACGTCCGGCACCCCCCAGTGGCAACAGATCTCCTGAAACACGTCCGGGTGAAGGGACCATTCCCCTGCGTCCATGCCCTGGCGACTGATATAATCTGCTTCCCAGTTTTCCACGCCTGGGATGTGAACTGCGGATATGGTGGAGGCCGTGGCTTCCACCCACATCAAAATCCGCCGGACTTCCTGGAAGGCTTGCCGGCTGCGTGTGCCGCCTTGGTGGTTGATGTATGCCACCGCTGTGGAATTGTCCGACCGAATTCGGATCTGCTTGCCTCCCAGCCACTGCTGGAACGCTTTCAGGGCAAGATACACTGCCCGTATTTCCAGAACATTGATCTGAAGCGAGGACTCTTGCTGGGTCCACGTACCCTGAGCCCTGTGGTGGAGAAAAACCGCTCCCCACCCTGACAGACTCGCGTCCGTCGTGACTACTTCCCAGGATGGGGGTAGGAAGGATTTCCCCTTCGATAATGAAGTGGGAAGAAGCCACCACCGAAATGAAGCTTTGGTCGCCTGAGAGAGGGAGACGGTCCTGTCGAGGGACGTCGACTACCTGTCCCATTTGCGTAGGATGTCCCATTGAAAGGGACGCAGGTGAAACTGCGCGAAAGGGACTGCCTCCATTGCTGCCACCATCTTCCCCAGGAAGTGCATGAAGCGCCTCAAGGGGTGTGACTGGCCTTGAAGGAGAGATTGTACCCCTTTCTGTAGTGACTGCTGCTTGATCAGCGGAAGCTTCACTATCGCTGAGAGGGTATGAAACTCCATGCCAAGATACGTCAGTGATTGGGCCGGAGTCAGATTTGACTTTGGAAAATTGATGATCCACCCGAAACCCTGGAGAGTCTCCAGGGTAGCGTCGAGGCTGCGTTGGCATGCCTCTTGAGAGGTGCCTTGATTAGCAGATCGTCCAAGTACGGGATCACCGAGTAACCCTGCGAGTGTAGGAGCGCTACTACAGTAGCCATAACCTTGGTAAAAACCCGTGGGGCTGTTGCCAGGCCGAACGGCAGTGCCACGAATTGCAGTTGTTCGTTTCCTATGGCGAAGCGCAAGAAGCGCTGGTGTTCTGGAGCAATCGGTACGTGGAGATAAGCATCTTTGATATCGATCGATGCAAGGAAATCTCCTTGGGACATTGAAGCGATGACGGAGCGGAGTGATTCCATCCTGAACCGTCTGGCTTTTACGTGTTTGTTGAGCAGTTTCAGGTCCAGGACCGGGCGGAAAGACCCGTCCTTCTTTGGGACTACAAACAAGGTGAAGTAAAAACCGTGGCTCTGTTGCTGGAGAGGAACAGGGATCACCACTCCTTCTACCTTCAGAGTGCGCAGCGCCTGCAGAAGAGCCTCGGCTCGCTCGGGAGGCGGGGATGATCTGAAGAATCGAGTCGGGGGACGAGAGGTGAACTCTATCTTGTAACCGTGAGACAGAATGTCTCTCACCCAGCGGTCTTTTATTTGTGGCAGCCAGGTGTCGCAAAAGCGGGGGAGCCTGCCACCGACCGAGGATGCTGCTAGAGGAGGTCGAAAGTCATGAGGAAACCGCTTTGTTAGCGGCGCCTCCGGTGGTCTTTTTAGGATGTGACTTAGACCGCCATGCATCAGAGTTCCTTTGTTCTTTCTGAGACCTTTTTGGACGAGGAAATGGGACCTGCCCTCGCCCCGAAAGGACCGAAACCTCGACTGCGCTCTCCTCTGTTGGGGTATGTTCTGTTTGGGCTGGGGTAAGGATGTATCCTTTCCCTTGGATTGTTTGATGATTTCATCCAAACGCTCGCCAAACAGCCTGTCGCCAGAAATTGGCAAACTGGTTAAGCGCTTTTTTGGAAGCAGAATCTGCCTTCCATTCCCGTAGCCACAAGGCCCTGCGGAGTACCACCGAATTGGCGGCCGCAACCGCCGTACGGCTCGCAGAGTCCAGGACAGCATTAATAGCGTAAGACGCACATGCCGAGGTCTGAGTGGTAATGGATGCCACTTGTGGCGCGGACGTGCATGTGGCTGCTTCAATTTGCGCTTGACCTGTTGAGATAGCTTGTAGCGCCCATACGGCTGCGAATGCTGGGGCAAAAGAAGCTCCGATAGCTTCATAGATGGATTTCAACCAGAGCTCCATCTGCCTGTCAGTGGCATCTTTGAGCGAGGCCCCATCTTCCATTGCAAGTATGGATCTAGCCGCCAGTCTGGAGATTGGATGATCCACTTTGGGACACTGAGTCCAACCTTTAACCACGTCAGGGGGAAAATGATAACGTGTATCCTTAAGGCGCTTAGGAAAAAAAAACGCTTATCTGGACAAGCATGGTGATTCTGGACTGCCTCTCTGAAATCAGAGTGGTCTAGAAACATACTCGGTGTACGCTTGGGGAACCTGAAACGGAATTTCTCCTGCTGAGAAGCTGACTCCTCCGCCGGAGGAGTTGAGGGAGAAATATCCAGCATTTGATTGATGGACGCAATAATATCGTTCACTATGGCGTCCCCGTCTGGAGTATTAAGATTGAGAGCGCCCTCAGGATCAGAATCCTGATCAGCTGTCTCCGCATCATCAACCAGAGATTCCCCCCGCTGAGACCCTGAACAATATGAAGATGTCGAGGGAAAGTCTAAGCGAGCCCGCTTAGTCGGTCTGGGACTGGGGTCTAAGTCAGAACCCTCAGCCTGGGATGTATGAGATACCCCGGGAGGACATTGTTGGTCCAACTGAGGGGGGCCAGGGAACAATGATTCAACAGAGTCCCTTTGCTGAGATACCGGCCTGGACTGCAAGGCTTCTAGTATCTTAGCCATAGTCTCAGAGAGTTTTGCAAACTCAGTCCCCGTCACCTGGACAGTGTCAACAGGTGGCTCCCCCTGGGCCCCTCTTAGCAGAGGCTCTGGCTGAAAAAGTGCCACAGGGGCCGAACATTGTACACAATGAGGGTCAGTGGGACCTGCCGGCAGCTGGGTCGTACAAGCGGCGCAGGCAGCATAATAAGCCTGTGTTTTTGGCACCCCTGCCTTTGTGGGAGCCATGCTATTGTTTTCCCTGATTAACACAATAGGGTATATAGCCAGAATGAACTGTGCTCATACAGTGAAAGAGTATACTATAAACAAATAATGTATCAATACACTACAGCACCATGGGGTTAGCACCAACAGGTGCTGCTTACCACCCGCTTTAAAGCGGTTGTGAGGCCACCAGAGACCGTGTCTGGGTCTCCCAGGGTTTGTCCCTCTCTGCAGCGTCGGAGGAGCTGACAGGAATGGCTGCGGCGTCCTGACGAGAGGAGGGAGCCGTGGGCGTGGCCGAGAAAGTGCGGGAACTGGTGCTCACACTGTGCACAGTGAGGGGGGTGGAGAATGGAAATCATACTCCAGCCCTCAGTGCTGCTCGTTCCGTGCAGCGTCCCGCCCTTCCCCTGCCTGTCAGGGCTGGGGGCGGGAGAAAAGGAAACTAGGCCGCAAGAAAGCCGGGGACTCGAGTATAAGCGTGGCCGCCGTAAAAGCGCGGCCAGCGCCGAAGTCCCCGGCGAACTACAAGTCCCAGCCGCGCCGCAGTTTCTCATGGCAGCGGCGGTTAGCGCGGTAGCCCCTACATATAAACACACTGAGTGTGTAATGGCACAGTTTAACCCGGTCAGCGCCGCGGTCCCCGGTGCACTAGCACACCCAGCAAAGCTGAGGTGTTGCCGTGCGCGGTCCCCACAGGGATACAGAGTACCTTCTAGTAGCAGGGCCATGTCCCTGAACGGTACCCGGCTCCTATCCAGCAGGCTCCACAGGAGTTGTGGATGAAGCACGGTCTCAGTGCCTGGAGACCGATAGGATCCCACTTCGCCCAGAGCCCTGAGGGGGATGGGGAAGGAAAACAGCATGTGGGCTCCAGCCTCCGTACCCGCAATGGATACCTCAACCTTAACAACACCGCCGACAAGAGTGGGGTGAGAAGGGAGCATGCTGGGGGCCCTATATGGGCCCACTTTTCTTCCATCCGACCTGGTCAGCAGCTGCTGCTGACCAATCTGTGGAGCTATGTGTGCAGGTCTGCCTCCTTCGCACAAAGCAATAAAACTGAGGAGCCCGTGGGAGCACGGGGGGTGTATAGGCAGAAGGGGAGGGGCTTAACACTTTTGAGTGTAATACTTTGTGCGGCCTCCGGAGGCATAGCCTATACACCAATTGTCTGGGTCTCCCAATAGAGCGACAAAGAAAATAGAAATAATGCACAAAGCACCAGCCCTATCGATAAAGAATATTCTCGATGACCCCTCATTTAAGAATACAATAGGGCCAGGAGGGATGGCTGGATTGGGAAAGAGGAATGAATGTGTTCAAATCATAGAAAGTATATAGCAGGGTGTATATACAGTACCCTGAGTATACACTAGTGTGCTGTATACATACAGACTCGGGTCTACAGGTCTGCAGCAGAAGCAGGTAACAGTGGGAGCTCTGCTGAATGGTCATTAGACCTTTCACGGTAAGAAGAGGATGTGCCAATCATTGATATTGCCCTGTAAATCACTCAGGCAGACCTGCATACATATTCTCACAACAGTGTCAATCCTCCTTAGGGTTTGTTCAGACAACCGTAGTTTTGACTGAGGGCAATCTGTGATATAAATGCACAGCACTAGGGCCAATGTTATTCAAAGGGGCAGTGAAGATCGTTTTTTCCACTGAATCTGTGTGCTCAAAAAATAAATAAATAAATCATGTTGCGATTGGACTATGAAATCGGATGAGACTGATCCACTCAAGTCTATGGGTGTGAGAAAATAAAATATAAAATATAATCAGATGCTACAGTATGGATTCATAGCAATTCTGTAACAAAAATGACTGGTCCTGTAAATGATAATTACCACTGGAGTAAAAACACAGATTGCACACAGATGACAAGCGAGGGAAAAAACAACCCACTTTTCTGGTCGAAAATCAGACAGTTATTTTAATACGGTCTCGTGACTTTGGCCTTACTGTGAAGATCTTTCAAACCCCTCTCAGGCTAGATCAGGAAAAAGAAAAATAGAGCACACCATACATTGCACAGGCGACACTGCAAGTACATCAAGAGACTCAGCAAGCGCCTGCGTACTTGGCTTCTGCATGGAAAGGCACTGTGCACGCAAATGCTCTGCGCTTACTGCAAGTATCAGGCAGGGCTGGTTGTAGACAGAGTGTAGGCACTGGCCCTACATGCTAATACATTGCACCATCACACAAACATTTACACAAGGTGACTACAGACCTTTAAACAAGAGTGATCACCTGCATTATGAGTAAAGCTACTGTATATATGCATGTACTGAAGTTTATTAATCATCTGCCGCCTCTCTCAGGATCCGGCACCGCTCTAGTCCTCTTCTCAGAGGCCGCACAGCACTTCAGAATTCATGATCATGCAGAGTACAGAGTGACCCAGAGAGTCTGAAGAGCGATGACATCACTGAGAAGAAGACCAGAGCAGCACTGAACCCCGGATAAGGAGACGGTGGGCGAAAATAGTAAACTTACACATTTACAGAGATTCAATGGAAACAAAAAAAATTAAATTAACAGGAGAGTTTCTTTAAAGACATTTGGGGCAAGTGTATAAGCCTTGTTATACAGTCTGCTGAATAATGGAGATAGAACAATCACAAACAGGCATCATACATATCACATTATCAACAGCATATCTCTTGTATAAGCCTCTTTACACAGACTGATTACCTTGTATACGCTGGGCAATGTATGGCTGAGAACAATGGTCCTGAATCATTCATCCATTACTAGTCCTTCTCATTCCCCATATTTGCTGCCATTAAAAAAAAAAAAAAAAAAAAAAAAAAGGCTTATGCTCGCAGCCCAATGCTGGCTCTCACGGGACTCACAAGAGGTTGCTACATCACATGAGCCCTACACCCAATCACCGTTGACTTCACTGTCCCCTAGTCCAGACTTACAAGTAATCAACAGGTGAGAGCTGTGGCTGGCCATTCACTTCCTGTTAATTACTTATATGTCCGAAGGCGGGAAGACTATGATTGGGTGCGCTGCTTGTGTGGCGTAACAACCTTCCGTGAGCCTTAGGCTATGTGCGCACTGGAAAGAAGGGAATTTTGTTTACTTACCGTAAATTCCTTTTCTTCTAGCTCCTATTGGGAGACCCAGACAATTGGGTGTATAGCTTCTGCCTCCGGAGGCCACACAAAGTATTACACTTTAAAAAGTGTAACCCCTCCCCTCTGCCTATACACCCTCCCGTGCATCACGGGCTCCTCAGTTTTGGTGCAAAAGCAGGAAGGAGAAAACTTATAAATTGGTCTAAGGTAAATTCAATCCGAAGGATGTTCGGAGAACTGAAAACCATGAACCAAAAGAACAATTCAACATGAACAACATGTGTACACAAAAGAACAAACAGCCCGAAGGGAACAGGGGCGGGTGCTGGGTCTCCCAATAGGAGCTAGAAGAAAAGGAATTTACGGTAAGTAAACAAAATTCCCTTCTTCTTTGTCGCTCCATTGGGAGACCCAGACAATTGGGACGTCCAAAAGCAGTCCCTGGGTGGGTAAAAGAATACCTCGATAAAAAGAGCCGAAAACGACCCCCTCTTACAGGTGGGCAACCGCCGCCTGAAGGACTCGCCTACCTAGACTGGCGTCTGCCGAAGCATAGGTATGCACCTGATAGTGTTTCGTGAAAGTGTGCAGACTAGACCAGGTAGCTGCCTGACACACCTGCTGAGCCGTAGCCCGGTGCCGCAATGCCCAGGACGCACCCACAGCTCTGGTAGAATGGGCTTTCAGCCCCAAAGGAAGCGGAAGCCCAGAAGAACGGTAGGCTTCAAGAATCGGTTCCTTGATCCACCGAGCCAAGGTTGACTTGGAAGCCTGCGAACCCTTACGCTGGCCAGCGACAAGGACAAAGAGCGCATCTGAACGGCGAAGGGGCGCCGTGCGAGACACGTAGAGCCGGGGTGCTCTCACCAGATCTAACGAGTGCAAATCCTTTTCACATTGGTGAACTGGATGAGGGCAAAATGAAGGTAAGGAGATATCCTGATTGAGATGAAAAGGGGATACCACCTTAGGGAGAAATTCCGGGACCGGACGCAGAACCACCTTATCCTGGTGAAAAACCAGGAAGGGGGCTTTGCATGACAGCGCTGCCAGCTCCGACACTCTACGGAGCAATGTAACTGCCACTAGAAATGCCACCTTCTGCGAAAGACGTGATAAAGAGACATCCCGCAGCGGCTCGAAAGGTGGTTTCTGAAGAGCCGTTAGCACCCTGTTAAGATCCCAGGGTTCCAGCGGACGCTTGTAAGGTGGGACTATGTGGCAAACTCCCTGCAGGAACGTGCGGACCTGCGGAAGCCTGGCTAGACGCTTTTGAAAAAATACGGATAGCGCCGATACTTGTCCCTTGAGAGAGCCGAGAGACAAACCCTTGTCCATTCCGGATTGAAGGAATGAAAGAAAAGTGGGTAAGGCAAAGGGCCAGGGAGTAAAACCCTTATCAGAGCACCAGGATAAGAAGATCCTCCACGTCCTGTGGTAGATCTTGGCGGACGTTGGTTTCCTGGCCTGTCTCATAGTGGCAATGACATCTTGAGATAACCTGAGGACGCTAGGAACCAGGACTCAATGGCCACACAGTCAGGTTGAGGGCCGCAGAATTCAGATGGAAAAACGGCCCTTGAGACAGCAAGTCTGGGCGGTCTGGGAGCGCCCACGGTTGACCCACCGTGAGATGCCACAGATCCGGGTACCACGACCGCCTCGGCCAATCTGGGGCGACGAGAATGGCGCGACGACAGTCGGACCTGATTTTGCGCAGCACTCTGGGCAGCATCGCCAGAGGAGGAAATACATAGGGCAGTCGAAACTGCGACCAATCCTGAACTAATGCGTCCGCCGCCAGAGCTCTGTGATCTTGAGACCGGGCCATGAATGCCGGGACTTTGTTGTTGTGCCGTGACGCCATGAGATCGACGTCCGGCGTTCCCCAGCGGCGACAGATCTCTCGAAACACGTCTGGGTGAAGAGACCATTCCCCCGCGTCCATGCCCTGTCGACTGAGAAAATCTGCTTCCCAGTTTTCTACGCCCGGGATGTGAACTGCGGAGATGGTGGAAGCTGTGGCTTCCACCCACTGCAGAATCCGTCGGACTTCCTGGAAGGCTTGACGACTGCGAGTGCCGCCTTGGTGGTTGATGTATGCGACGGCAGTGGCGTTGTCCGACTGGATCCGGATCTGCCTGTCCTCCAGCCACCGATGAAAGGCCAATAGGGCTAGATACACTGCCCTTATCTCCAGAATATTGATCTGAAGGGATGACTCTATCGGAGTCCAGGTTCCCTGAGCCCTGTGGTGGAGAAAAAACCGCCCCCCACCCTGACAGGCTCGCGTCCGTGGTGACCACAGCCCAGGTGGGGGGGTAGGAAGGATTTTCCCCGCGATAGAGAGTTGGGAAGGAGCCACCACTGAAGTGACGTCTTGGTTGCAAGGGAAAAAGAGACGTTCCTGTCGAGTGAAGTCGACCTCCTGTCCCATTTGCGGAGAATGTCCCACTGGAGTGGCCGCAGATGGAATTGCGCGAAGGGCACTGCCTCCATCGCTGCCACCATCTTCCCCAGGAAGTGCATGAGGCGCCTCAAGGGGGTGTGACTGACCCCGAAGAAGAGATTGCACCCCTGCCTGCAGCGAAAGCTGTTTGTCCAGCGGTAGCATGACTACTGCTGACTGAGTATGAAACTCCATTCCAAGGTACGTCAGTGATTGGGTCGGTGTCAACTTGGATTTTGGGAAGTTGATGATCCACCCGAACTGCTGGAGAGTCGCCAGAGCGACGGAAAGGCTGTTTTGACACGCCATCTGAGAGGGTGCCCTGACCAGAAGATCGTCTAAGTAGGGAATCACCGAGTGGCTCTGAGAGTGTAGGACCGCCACAACAGATGCCATGACCTTGGTGAACACCCGTGGGGCTGTCGCCAGGCCGAAAGGCAATGCCACGAACTGAAGGTGTTCGTCCCCGATGGCGAAACGCAAAAAGCGTTGATGTTCGGGTGCGATCGGCACATGGAGATAAGCATCCTTGATGTCGATCGATGCTAGGAAGTCTCCTTGTGACATCGAAGCGATGACCGAGCGGAGAGATTCCATCCGAAACCGTCTGGTGCTCACATGTCTGTTGAGCAGTTTGAGGTCCAGAACGGGACGGAACGAGCCGTCCTTCTTTGGCACCACAAACAAGATGGAGTAAAAGCCGCGACCATGTTCCTGGAGGGGAACAGGGATCACAACTCCTTCTGTCTTCAGAGCGTTCACCGCCTGAAAAAGTGCATCGGCTCGCTCGGGGGGCGGAGATGTTCTGAAGAAACGAGTCGGGGGACGAGCGCTGCCTTCCATTCGCGCAGCCACATGGCCCTGCGGACTGCCACAGAGTTAGCGGATGCCACCGCTGTACGGCTAGCAGAGTCTAGAACTGCGTTCATGGCGTAGGAAGAAAAAGCTGACGCCTGAGAAGTCAAAGACGCAACCTGCGGAGCAGAATTACGTGTGACCGCATTAATCTCAGCCAGACAAGCTGAGATAGCTTGTAGTGCCCACACGGCTGCAAAGGCCGGGGCAAAGGACGCGCCCGTGGCTTCATAGATGGATTTCACCAGGAGCTCTATCTGCCTGTCAGTGGCATCCTTTAGCGATGAGCCATCTGCAACCGATACCACAGATCTAGCCGCCAATCTAGAGACTGGGGGATCCACCTTGGGACATTGAGCCCAACCCTTAACAACGTCAGAGGGGAAGGGGTAACGTGTGTCAGTAAGGCGCTTAGTAAAGCGCTTGTCCGGAACCGCTCTGGGCTTCTGGACAGCATCTCTGAAGTTAGAGTGATCGAAAAACGCACTCCGTGTACGTTTAGGGAACCGAAACTGGTGTTTCTCCTGCTGAGAAGTCGACTCCTCTACAGGTGGCGACGGGGGAGAGATATCTAACACCTGGTTGATGGACGAGATAAGGTCATTTACTATGGCGTCCCCTTCAGGTGTATCAAGATTGAGAGCAACGTCAGGGTCAGAGCCCTGAGCTGCGACGTCCGCCTCGTCCTCCAGAGAGTCCTGAAGCTGGGAACCCGAGCAGCGTGAAGAAGTCGGGGAAGATTCCCAGCGGGCCCGCTTAGCCGGTCTGGGACTGTGGTCCGGGCCGGAGTCCTCCACGTGAGACCTAGGGCCCCCCCTGGGAACGTGCTGCGGCGCGGACAGAGAGGGGCCTGGAGGCGAAGATCCAACAGGGCCCGGGGCCTGTGTAAGGACCGGTCTGGACTGCAAAGCTTCAAGCAGCCTGGCAGACCATTTGTCCATAGACTGAGCCATGGATTGTGAGAGTGACTCTGAGAGTTTTTCAGCAAAAACTGCAAACTCTGTCCCTGCCGCCTGGACAGGGGGAGCAAGGGGTTCTACCTGAGCCGAGGGGCCCACTAGTGACCGAGGCTCCGGCTGAGCAGGCAAAACAGGGGTTGAGCATTGCTCACAGTGAGGGTAGGTGGAACCCGCAGGTAACTTAGCCGCACAAGAGGTACAGGTCGCAAAATAACCCTGTGCCTTGGCACCCTTGCTCCTTGTGGACGACATGCTGTTTTCTCCTAGGAGAGTGATCACTGAGGGTATATGGGAAGGGTATAGAGCCCGACCGAACAGAAATATATAAATATATATATAGTATCTATTCCGGCACCCTAAGGGGACCAGCACCGGGTAACCGGTGTGGCTTACCGACCGCTAAAAAGCGGAGTGTGTGTCCTCCAGATTCCCTGCCTTAGGTCACCCAGCGTTGCAGAGCTCTTTCCAGGAAATCCTCCACAGGCAGAATGCCAAAGAAATGGCTGCCGGAGCTCTCTGGGGAGGAGTGGGGCCGTGGGCGGCGTTAGAAAAGTGCGGGAATCTGGAGTCCCCACAGTGATCAGTGAGGGGGGAGGAAACATACAGGATGCTCCGGCCCTCACATCCGACGTCAGGTCGGCAGTCCCGCCCTTACCCCTGATAGACAGGCCCGGGGGCGGGAGTTTTGCTACTAGGCCGCAATTGAAGCCGGGGACTAAATTTAAGACCGCGGCCGACAAACAGGCGCGGTCGGCGCGGAAGTCCGCCGGCCGTCACAAATAAGCAGCTGCTGCAGCGTCCGGGATGAAGGCGCTCCATGCACATCCCCCATGGGGATACAGAGTACCTTAGTGATGCAGGGCCCGGTCCCTGAGGATAAATAAACTCCTGTCCGACAGATTCCCACAGGGGCTGCGGAGGGAGCACGGTCCCAGTGAATGGATGACCGCTCAGGATCCCACTTCTCCCAGAGCCGCTAAGGGATGGTGAAGGAGACGGCATGAGGCTCAGGCCTTTGTACCCACAATGGGTACCTCAACCTTAACAGCACCGCCGACGTAGTGGGGTGAGAAGGGAACATGCCGGGGGGCCCCGTGGGGGCCCACTTTTCTTCCAACCGATATAACTAAAATGAGAATGCATGAGTGGATGTGTGCCTCCTTCCACACAAAGCATAAAACTGAGGAGCCCGTGATGCATGGGAGGGTGTATAGGCAGAGGGGAGGGGTTACACTTTTTAAAGTGTAATACTTTGTGTGGCCTCCGGAGGCAGAAGCTATACACCCAATTGTCTGGGTCTCCCAATGGAGCGACAAAGAAATGGAATTTTCTCAAGAAAATTCCGCAGGTATTTAAAGATTACCGCACCCGCGGTAAAAAACCGCGGCAAACCGCACCCGAAAACCGCATGCGGTTTGCTGCGGTTTTACCGCGGCATTGCCGCGTGCGGGTTGGTATGTACTTTACTGCATTCAATGCAATAAAGCACATTGAAAAAAAAAAAAAAAATCATTTCCTTCTTTTAGATAGATAGATAGATAAAGAGACAGAAGAATACATAGAGGGATAGATAGATAGATCGAGGACAGATCGCTGCATTTCCCACGGTCGGCAGTGAGTTCACATTACCGGCCGTGGGAAATGACCGGTAATTACCTCTGCTGTCTCTTCGCTCAGGTAATTACTTCTGCTGTCTCTTCTCAGCGCTGTGACAGTCGCGGCTGGATGTAAGCAGCGCAGGACCTGTGGATTACGCCGGAGCTGTGGATTACGCCGGAGCTGTGGATTACGCCGGAGCTTTGTTTCGGGAGGGGTTAATAAAATGGTGAACGAGGCTTGTTTGTGTTTTATTTAAAATAAAGGATTTTTCTGTGTGTTTTATTCACTTTACTTACGGGTTGATCATGTCAGCTGTCACATAGACGCTGCCATGATCAAGCCTGGAGTTAATAGCGGTGATCCACCACCATTAACCCCTTGTATTACCCTGACTGCCACTGCTACACGGCTGCAGGAAGAGCCGGGGACACGCCGGTACTGCCGCATAATGCATGCGACAGTGGCGGGGCAGCTGCGGCTGATATTCTCCGCTGCGGGAGGGGGAGTGAGGCGGGGGACATTAACCCTGCCCCTCGCCCTCCCCAGCCTGAGAATACCGGGCCGCCGCTGTGTGCTTACCTCGGCTGGACGGTAAATATACAGCGGAGCCCACGTGGTTTTTTTTCTATATTTCCGTTTGATTTCTATGTGTGTTCTATGTGTCTGTGATGTCTGTGTGTGTGTGTGTGTGTGATCTGTGTGTTTGTTTACTCTCGGCTCCGCTTCCTCTTCCTGTAATGACATCACTTCCCTGAAAAACTGCAGACAAGCGATGTACATTACCGGAGGTAAACCGCGAAATACCGCAGGGAATAACGCAGGAAAACGCAGTGAACCGCACAGAATTTGCTGCCTGCGTTATTCCCTATGGGATTTCACGATTAACATTGGAGTCAATTGAGTGAAATCCCGCAGCGATGTGCGGAAAGAATTGACATGCAATTGTTTTTGGTGCGGGAATCCCGCAGAAAAACATGCAGCTGTCAAATTCCGCCTAGTGCGCACAGGATTTTTTTTTCCCATAGGTTTTGCTGGTGATTCACTGCAGAGATGTTATGAACATTTTCTGCAGCGAAACATGCGGCAAAATCCGGTAAGTGCGCACAGGGCCTTAGGAGGTAAAGTGCCGCCACTGCTAGAACAGCGCCAACATGGGAGAGGAGTATAAGCTTTTCTTTATTTCAATGGAGGCAAACAATGGGAATGAGGTGGGGTTGTCCTAGTAGTGGAAAACACCTTAAGACTGACATTTTGCATGCCAGTATTACTGAATGGGGCCGATGGAGTAAGAGAAGCCTAAATACACTAAAAGGCACACACCTCTTAATGAATTAAGACTATTAGGCTATGTGCGCACGTTGCGTACAGTTCACTGCAGAAATTTCTGCAGCGATCTGAAGAGCACATGTGCGCTTTAAAATCGCTGCAGAAAGAGTCCGTAGTGAAGCAGATTCCATGCGCTCTGCCTGCAGCTCCTGCCATAGACAGAGCAGGAGCTGCCGGCAAAGCGCACGGAAGAAGTGACATGTCACTTCTTAGAACGCAGCGCTTCGGCAGTAGCCGAAGCGCTGCGCTCTAATATGCCACGTGCGCACGGCCCCTGCACAATCTCCATAGATTGTGCAGGGGACGCAGGACGCATGCAGTTACGCTGTGCTACAAAGCGCAGCGTAACTGCATGTATTTACGCAACGTGCGCACATAGCCTTAGAAGTGCCATGCACTTCCAGCAGAAATTATCTCCAGTCTGAGACTTAAAAGGGAACCTGTCACCAGATTTGTCCCCTATAAACTGCAACCACCACCAGTAAGCCCTTCTATTAAGCATTCTAGAATACTGTATATAAGAGCGGCTCTGTATCACATATAAAACACCTTTTATTATGGTCACCTATGGAGCGGTCGGGTCCGATGCCTCCTCTCTTCCATGCATTGCCATCCTCCATTCCTGCTCCGTGTGGATGATGCGTCCTACATCACCCACACAGAAGTCTCCATTGAGCTCTGGCACATGCGCACTTTGATCTGCCCAGCTGAGGGCAGAGTAAAAGTACTGTAACACACAGGCGAGGGGAAAGGTTAAAGAACGCCTGCGCACTACAATATTTTAATCTGTCCTAAGCAGGGCAGATCTAAGTGTGCGTGTGCAGGAGTGTAATAGCGGCCTGAGTGTGGATGACGTAGGAGACGGTGTTTTTTAATGTTATACAGAGTGGCCTGGGCACTTAAATATAGCATTCTAGAATGCGGTTTGTTCCCCATCCTAACATTGGCTTTGGAATCAGGAAATCACTTGCAGTAAAGATGCCCTCATGCACAGTTTCAAGCAGACTTCAATTTTGGAGCCCAACATCGCATTTGGGTGATTAAGGAAACTTCAAACAAAAATGTCACATAGAAAGTTAAAATGAGGGGAAGCAAATTATAAATCTTATTGACACTACAGTACTACTGAGAAAAAGAAAAAAGAAAAAAACAACAAAACGTTGAAACTGCAGTTTCTCTAATTCTGGAAGGAATGCTCCATAGAGTTGACAGGCTGCACTATGCCTAGTGCTTACGTTTTGCATTAAAAATTGGATTTTTTTTTTAAAGAGAACTCCTCGGCCATTCATTCAAAAGCGGAAAATGTACTAATCTGAGGGTCAAATTGCTGGTACCAAAAGGACATCCTGAGAACAAGGCTCTGCGGAGCCCCAGCACAGACTATTGGACTGGTGGAAATGAGTCCAGCGTTTCAGGTGGGACTCTGCAGAGCCCTGTACTCCGGAGAACAGGAGCTCCAGCATTTGGACTCCAGCAATCAGTAACTTATCCCCTAATTTAGGAATAGGGCATCATTTTCAATTTTGTGAATAACTCTACCTTAGAGCATTGAAAGAAAATAAGTCACAACGTGGGTAAAATGTACCTGTTGCAGAAATACACTGCATTTCTTGGATTCAGATCGATGGCTTTAGTGTAGAAGGAGACCGCGCTGTCAAAGTTTTCTAATTTCATCTGCTCATTGCCTAAATCACAAAAATGAATGTTATGTGTAAGTCATATGAGTACATGTACAGATGGTATTTCTGGTAGGGTACACCCTGCTTACTACAGTATATATCTGCTGAAACTGCTCCTCAGATTTATTAACTTCTACAGTAGCATTTAGAGTAGTTGTACACAGGGCTGTGGAGTCGGTAAGCTAAACCTCCAACTCTTAACTCCGACGCCTCAATTTCTCTGATTTAGACTCAGACTCCCTCATACTGTTGAAACCAGAAGTTTACATCCACTATCTATATAAAACACATCTGCAGGTTTTTCCTCCACTATCTATAAAGACACACCTACAGGTTTTTCTCACCATTTGACATGAAATCAGAATAAACCTTTCCGGTTTTAGGTCAATTAAGAACCAAAATTATTTATATTTGCCAAATGCCAGAATAAATCGGAGAGAGAGAGAATATTTTAAGGCATTTCTATTACTTTCTGCAACGTCAAATGTTTACATCCATTTCCTTAGTATTTAGTAGCATTGTCCTTACACCATATGACTTGGGTGAAACGTTTATGATATCCTGCCACAAGCTTCTCATAATAGCTGGTAGGTATTTGGGCCCATTCTCCTGACAGAACTGGTGTAACTGAGCTATATTTGTAGGTCACCTTGCTCGCACCAACCTTCAGCTTTGCCCACAAATTTTCAATCCGATTGAGATCAGGGTTTTGCGATGGCCACTCCAAAACATTGACTGCTATCCTTAAGCCACTTTGTAACCAGTTTGACAGTATGCTTCGGGTCCTTGTCCATTTGGAAGACCCATTTCCGCCAAAGCTGTAAGTTCCTAGCTGATGTCTTGAGATGTTGCTTCAGTATTGCCATGGTGCCATCTATTTTTTGAAGTGCACCAGTCACTTTTGCAGCAAAACAACCCCACAACATGATGCTGCCACCCCTTTGTTTCAAAGTTAGGATGATGTTCTCAGGCTTTAAAGCTTCTCCCTTTTTCCTTCAACTGTAAAGATGCTCATGGCCAAACAATTCAATTTTGGCAGACCACAAGACATGTCTCTAAAAATTAAGGTCGTTGTTCCTGTGTGCATTTGCAAACATTAATCTGGCTTTTTTAGGGTTTTTTTTGGAGTAATGGCTTCTTCCTTGCAGAGTGGCCTTTCAGCCCATGTTGGCAGAATATTAATTTCTCTGTGGATAATAATACAATCTTACCAGCTTCCGCCAGCATCTTCACGAGGTCTCTTGCTTTTGTTCTTGGGCTGATATGTTCATGTCTGACCAAACCACATTCATCTCTGATATATAGAACCCGTCTCCTTCCTCAGTGGTATGATGGCTGGACATTCCCATATTACTCATACTTGCATTTAATTGTTTGTACAGATGAACAAGGCACCTTCAGTTATTTGGAAATTGCATCCAAGGATGAATCAGACTTGTGCAAGTCCACAATTGTCTTCCTGAGATCTTGGCTAAATTTCTTTTGACTGTCCCATGATGCTACACAAAGAAGCAATGTGTTTCAGCTGTGCATTAATACAGGTGTGTCTCTAACTCAGATGTTGCCAATAAACCTATCAGAAGCTTCCAAAGACATGACATCATCATATGGACTGTCCCATATTTTTAAAATTATTGAATGTTCTCAGTGAGAGGAACACAATTATAATCTTGTGATACCTTTTAATGGCTAACTAAAATAAAATAAAGTGATGTTACAAAGCAAGCTTTCGAGACATCTCAGGTCCCTTCATCAGGCATGGTATGACACAATATCTGAAGAAACACAAATATATGCACAAACAGAGCAGAGGCATGGCATAATAAAAAGACATTTAAATAAACACTGAGCTTAGAGAGTGAATCCTTAATTAGCTTTGATTAGTGGTCAGCGATCAGCAGTGCACGCTGGGCTGTAGGTGCCGGGTTTAAAGCGCCAGCAGCCAGGGAAGTGCGGCTGCCACCGACCCATACGTTAGCAGGAGAACAGAGTCAGAGCCGTTTGACGTAACGTGCTTGGCTCTGCTCACGTGGATAGGAGGGAAAGAAAGCGAGAAGGGAAGCATGACTCATGGCCATGACAACGGGACACCGACCGCAGCTTCCGCTACTTGCGAATGCGCAGTTTGTGCCCCGAAGCTGCGGTAACGTGTATGTTCAAACTGGTCCTGCGCAACTGTGCCGCAGTGCATGACGGAGTAGGGTTACAGAAACTGCCAATTATGTATACGCACGTTTGCCGTGAAGCATGGCACACGGAGAGACATATGCGATTTTAACATCAGTGAAAAATATCTTTTTCACAGATGTGTGAAACAGGCCTTACACAGAGCTCATGAATATGCTGGACTACCTTGCAGCACGTCAATGATAATCTACTGCTGATTAATCAGAGATTTTATCAAAACTATACTAAGCAGCCCAGTAAGTGACACACCGCTAGAATCAGGATCTCTGCCCCTACATGAGGTAGTAAAAACCTTATGACATATCTTTATTTTCAACCTTTTAGGTTCTACAGCCTCTGTCTGAGGTTGGCTATAGAATAAATTAACAGAGGATTTTTCATTTGGGGTTGACTTTGGTGTGGTCACAGACCAAAGGAGCTACTGAAAATAAGCAGGTAAGCGTTACAGACTGCCTTCAACTGATTCTAAAAGGCTTGTTCACACAGCCCGAGTGACAGCGCAATATGACTGCCAACTGGTAAACTGATAGGGTATGTTCACACAGGGCTTTATTGATGCAGCAAAACTATCTTTTGGCAGAAAATATCCTGCGTTTTTTCACTTCATTGATTTGTATGGGTGAAAAACGCTGCAAAAGCGCTGAAAGAATGGACATGCTTGTTCTTTCATTAAACGCAGCAAAAACCAAGCAATCTGACATTTCACTCATAAAGAGCGCAGGTGTTATTGTGTGTGTCAATGTGCGCATGTGATTTCTGGAATCTTATAAGCTTTGCTGGGACTGTGAAGGCAGCGTTTTATTAGCATGGATTTGCATAAAAACCCTTAACAATTGGTGGTTTAACTGTTTACATAGGTAGACCAAAGTGAACGATGCTCATTGGGTGATCCATCTTACAACACTCAGTGCCTAACGTGCCCTAGTTCTCAGCAGTGCCAGTGCAGTGTATACAGGACGGTGCACTGCCAAGAGCGCTGATCTTTTATGCACCATGAGATCATTTTACCCCTTTTTCTTAGTTTATCGGGTGATTTTTAAACACAATTTTCTTGCAGTATAAATGCCCCTTAAATTAACTCATTCTGCAGCCAACAATATCCAATGCAAAAAAAGAGGCTGTAGGACTCAAACAGAACTAAAACATTTGGCTCAGAGTACAGCAATAAAGTTATACAATTCAATTAATTTTTTTTTAAAATGACAAAAAACATTCAAAATCAATCCACTTTTCCTGATTCAACAACAAAGAAAAAATTCTCTTTTTTTGTTCCACTTTGAATTTTTTTTCAGCCCCTCACCCAATAAAATGCAGGATAAAAATTGAATGCACAACAAAAAAAAACATGTATAAAAAATAAATGGGAACACTTCAACAACACAATTTAACGCCAAGTGAAATGATCCTGTCCAGTTACGAAGCAACACTGATTGTGAATCAGTCCGGTAAAATAATAATAAAAAAAGTAACCCAAAAAAGTTTAAAAAAAAAACAAACTTAAACCCTAAAATTTCAAATCACCCCCCCATAAAGCCCATTGAAAGTTAAAAGGGTTAAAAATATAAAAAATATACACAGAAATGCCCAATCAAAATATAAAATCAATTAATCTGATCCGTACATGGCATAGCGGCAAAAAAATTCCAAACACCAAAGAAGGGAATTTTGTTTACTTACCGTAAATTCCTTTTCTTCTAGCTCCTATTGGGAGACCCAGACAATTGGGTGTATAGCTTCTGCCTCCGGAGGCCACACAAAGTATTACACTTTAAAAGTGTAACCCCTCCCCTCTGCCTATACACCCTCCCGTGCATCACGGGCTCCTCAGTTTTGGTGCAAAAGCAGGAAGGAGGAAAAACTTATAAATTGGTCTAAGGTAAATTCAATCCGAAGGATGTTCGGAGAACTGAACCATGAACCAAAAGAACAATTCAACATGAACAACATGTGTACACAAAAGAACAACCAGCCCGAAGGGTACAGGGGCGGGTGCTGGGTCTCCCAATAGGAGCTAGAAGAAAAGGAATTTACGGTAAGTAAACAAAATTCCCTTCTTCTTTGTCGCTCCATTGGGAGACCCAGACAATTGGGACGTCCAAAAGCAGTCCCTGGGTGGGTAAAAGAATACCTCGATAAAAAGAGCCGAAACGGCCCCCTCTTACAGGTGGGCAACCGCCGCCTGAAGGACTCGCCTACCTAGACTGGCGTCTGCCGAAGCATAGGTATGCACCCGATAGTGTTTCGTGAAAGTGTGCAGACTAGACCAGGTAGCTGCCTGACACACCTGCTGAGCCGTAGCCCGGTGCCGCAATACCCAGGACGCACCCACGGCTCTGGTAGAATGGGCTTTTAGCCCTGAAGGAAGCGGAAGCCCAGAAGAACGGTAGGCTTCAAGAATCGGTTCCTTGATCCACCGAGCCAAGGTTGACTTGGAAGCCTGCGAACTCTTACGCTGGCCAGCGACAAGGACAAAGAGCGCATCTGAACGACGCAGGGGCGCCGTGCGAGACACGTAGAACCGGAGTGCTCTCACCAGATCCAAAGAGTGCAAATCCTTTTCACATTGGTGAATTGGATTAGGGCAAAATGAAGGTAAGGAGATATCCTGATTGAGATGAAAAGGGGATACCACCTTCGGGAGAAATTCCGGGACAGGACGCAGAACCACCTTATCCTGGTGAAAAACCAGGAAGGGGGCTTTGCCTGACAGCGCTGCAAGCTCCGACACTCTTCGGAGTGATGTAATCCTGAAGACGCTAGGAGCCAGGACTCAATGGCCACACAGTCAGGTTGAGGGCCACAGAATTCAGATGGAAAAACGGCCCTTGTGACAAACTAAGTTGAGAATGCATGAGTGGATGTGTGCCTCCTTCCACACAAAGCATAAAACTGAGGAGCCCGTGATGCACGGGAGGGTGTATAGGCAGAGGGGAGGGGTTACACTTTTAAAGTGTAATACTTTGTGTGGCCTCCGGAGGCAGAAGCTATACACCCAAGTGTCTGGGTCTCCCAATGGAGCGACAAAGAAATTACGTTTTTTTGTCGTCGCAAATTTTGTGCAAAATGCAATAATTAGGCGGCCAAAATGTAGAGTCTGTGCAAAAATAGTACCATTAAAAATATCAGCGCGAGATGCAAAAAAATAAGCCGTCACTGAGCCCCAGATGCTGAAAAATGAGAACGCTACAGGTTGTGGAAAATGGCGCAAAACGTACGCCACATTTTTTGGACAAACTTTGAATTTTTTAAACCCCTTAGATAAATCGCATCACACATTGGTTTTACCATACAGTGAACATGGTGAATAAAATATCCCAAAAACAATTATGCAATTGCACTTTTTTTTTTAATCTTTCCGCACTTGGAATTACCGTTTTCCAGTACACTATATAAGAAAACCTAACGTTTCATTTAAAAGTACAACTTGTCCCACAAAAACATGCCCTCATATGGCAAGATTGACAGAAAAGTTAAAAAGTTACGGCTCTCAGAAGAAGGGGAGGAAAAACAAACGAAAAATGGAAAATTGCCTGGTCATGATGGGGTTAATAAAGAAGGGAATTTTGTTTACTTACCGTAAATTCCTTTTCTTCTAGCTCTAATTGGGAGACCCAGACAATTGGGTGTATAGGCTATGCCTCCGGAGGCCGCACAAAGTATTACACTCAAAAGTGTTAAGCCCCTCCCCTTCTGCCTATACACCCCCCGTGCTCCCACGGGCTCCTCAGTTTTGGTGCAAAAGCAAGAAGGAGGAAAAGATTATAAACTGGTGTAAAGTAGATTCAATCCGAAGGAATATCGGAGAACTGAAACCAAACAACATGAACAACATGTGTACACAAAAAAACAGGGGCGGGTGCTGGGTCTCCCAATTAGAGCTAGAAGAAAAGGAATTTACGGTAAGTAAACAAAATTCCCTTCTTCTTTGTCGCTCTATTGGGAGACCCAGACAATTGGGATGTCCAAAAGCAATCCCTGGGTGGGTAAAATAATACCTCGTAATAGAGCCGTAAAACGGCGTCTTCCTACAGGTGGGCAACCGCCGCCTGAAGGACTCGTCTACCTAGGCTGGCATCCGCCGAAGCATAGGTATGCACCTGATAGTGTTTCGTGAAAGTGTGCAGGCTCGACCAGGTAGCCGCCTGACACACCTGCTGACCCGTAGCCTGGTGCCTCAAAGCCCAGGACGCGCCCCCGGCTCTGGTAGAATGGGCCTAGAGCCCTGAGGGAACCGGCAGCCCGGTAAGCTTCGAGAATTGGTTCCTTGATCCACCGGGCCAGGGTTGATTTGGAAGCCTGTGACCCTTTACGCTGGCCAGCGACAAGGACAAAGAGTGCATCCGAGCGGCGCAGGGGCGCCGTACGAGAAATGTAGAGCCTGAGTGCTCTCACCAGATCTAACCAGTGCAAATCCTTTTCACATTGGTGAACTGGATGATGACAAAAAGAGGGTAAGGAGATATCCTGATTGAGATGAAAGGGGGGTACCACCCTTGGGAGAAATTCCAGAACCGGACGCAGAACCACCTTGTCCTGGTGAACACCAGGAAAGGGGCTTTGCACGACAACATTGCTAGCTCAGACACTCTCCGAAGTGAAGTGACTGCTACTAGGAAAATCACTTTCTGCGAAAGGCGTGAGAAAGAAATATCCCTTATTGGATCGAATGGTGGTTTCTGAAGAACCATCAGCACCCCGTTCAGATCCCAGGGTTCTAACGGCCGCTTGTAAGGATGAACGATGTGACAACCCCCTGCAGGAACGTGCATACCTGTGGAAGTCTGGCTAGGCGCTACTGGAAAAAACACAGAGAGCGCTGAGACTTGTCCCTTAAGGGAGCCGAGCGACAAACCCTTTTCCAGTCCAGATTGAAGGAAGGACAGAAAAATGGGCAAGGCAAAAGGCCAGGGAGAAAAACCCCGAGCAGAGCACCACGACAGGAAATTTTTCCACGTCCTGTGGTAGATCTTGGCGGACGTTGGTTTCCTAACCTGTCTCATAGTGGCAATGACCTCTTGAGATAATCCTGAAGACGCTAGATCTAGGACTCAATGGCCACAGTGTCAGGTTGAGGGCCGCAGAATTCAAATGGAAAAACGGCCCTTGAGACAGCAAGTCTGGTCGGACTGGTAGTGCCCACGTTTGGCCTACCGTGAGATGCCACAGATCCGGGTACCACGACCTCCTCGGCCAGTCTGGAGTGACGAGGATGGCGCGGCGGCAGTCGGCCCTGATCGTGCGTAACACTCTGGGCAACAGTGCCAGCGGAGGAAACACATAAGGGAGTTGAAACTGCGACCAATTCCGAACTAAGGCGTCTGCCGCCATAGCTCTGTGATCGTGAGAGCGTGCCATGAATGCCATGACCTTGTTGTTGTGCCGGGACGCCATTAGGTCGACGTCCGGCCTCCCTCAGCGGCAACAGATCTCCTGAAACACGCCCGGGTGAAGAGACCATTCCCCTGCGTCCATGCCCTGGCGACTGAGAAAGTCTGCTTCCCAGTTTTCGACGCCCGGGATGTGAACTGCGGAGATGGTGGAGGCCGTGGCTTCCACCCACATCAAAATCCGCCGGACTTCCTGGAAGGCTTGCCGACTGCGTGTTCCGCCTTGGTGGTTGATGTAAGCCACCACTGTGGAGTTGTCCGACTGAATTCGGATCTGCTTGCCTTCAAGCCACTGCTGGAACACTTTTTAGGGCAAGATAAACTGCCCTGATCTTCAGAACATTGATCTGAAGCGAGGACTCTTGCTGAGTCCACGTACCCTGAGCCCTGTGGTGGAGAAAGACTGCTCCCCACCCTGACAGACTCGCGTCCATCGTGACCACCTCCCAGGATGGGGGTAGGAAGGATTTCCCATGCGATAATGACGTGGGAAGAAAGCCACCCCCTAAGGGAAGCTTTGGTTGCCTGAGAGAGGGAGACGTTCCTGTCGAGGGACGTCGGTTTCCTGTCCTATTTGCGTAGGATGTCCCAATGAAGAGGACGCAGGTGAAACTGCGCGAAAGGAACTGCCTCCATTGCTGCCACCATCTTCCCCAGGAAGTGCATGAGGCCCTTCAAGGGGTGTGCTTGACCTTGAAGGAGAGATTGCACCCCTTTCTGTAGTGAACGCTTGTTGATCAGCGGAAGCTTCACTATCGCCGATAGGGTATGAAACTCCATGCCAAGATATGTCAGCGATTGGGCTGGTGTCAGATTTGACTTTGGAAAATTGATGATCCACCCGAAACTCTGGAGAGCCCCCAGAGAAGCGTCGGGGCTGTGTTGGCATGCCTCTTGAGAGGGTGCCTTGATCAGCAGATCGTCCAAGTAAGGGATCACCGAGTGACCCTGAGAGTGGAGGACCGCAACTACTGTAGCCCTGACCTTGGTGAAAACCCGTGGGGCTGTAGCCAGGCCGAACTGCAGTGCCACGAACTGCAGGTGTTCGTCTCCTATGGTGAAGCGCAAGAAGCGTTGGTGCTCTGGAGCCACCGGTACGTGGAGAAAAGCATCTTTGATATCGATCGATGCAAGGAAATCTTCTGGGGACATTGAGGCGATGACGGAGCGGAGGGTTTCCATCCGGAACAGTCTGGTCTATACGTGTTTGTTGAGCAGTTACGGGTCCAGGACAGGACGGAAAGACCCGTCCTTCTTTGTAACCACAAACAGGTTGGAGAAAAACCCGTGACCCTGTTGCTGAAGAGGAAAAGGGACCACCACTCCTTCTGCCCTCAGGGTGCCCAGCGCCTGCAGAAGAGCCTCGGCTCGCTCGGGAGGCGGGGATAACCTGAAGAATCGAGTCGGGGGACGAGAGGCGAACTCTAACTTGTAACCGTGAGACAGAATGTCTCTCGCCCAACGGTCTTTTACCCTTGGCAGCCAGGAGTCGCAAAGGCGGGAAAGCCTGCCACCAACCGAGGATGCGGATTGAGGAGACCGAAAGCCATCAAGAAGCCGCTTTGGTAGCGGCACCTCCGGTGGTCTTTTTGACTTAGACCGCCATGAATCGGAGAGCCCTTGATCTATTCAGAGGCCTTTTGGACGAGGAGAATTGGGACCTGCCCGCGCCCCGAAAGAACCGAAACCTCGACTGCCCCATCCTCTGTTGGGGTATGTTCGGTTTGGGCTGGGGTAAAGATGTATCCTTTCCCTTGTATTGTTTGATGATTTCATCCAAACGTTCGCCAAACAGTCGGTCGCCAGAAATTGGCAAACTGGTTAAACGCTTTTTTGGAAGCAGAATCTGCCTTCCAGTTCCGTAGCCACAAGGCCCTGCAGAGTACCACCGAATTGGCGGAAGCAACCGCCATACGGCTCGCAGAGTCCAGGACAGCATTAATAGCGTAAGACGCAAATGCCGACGTCTGTGTGGCTGCGTCAATTTGCGCTTGACCTGCTGAGATAGCTTGTAGCACCCATACGGCTGCAAATGCTGGTGTAAAAGAAGCGCTGATAGCTTCATAGATAGATTTCAACCAGAGCTCCATCTGCCTGTGAGTGGCATCTTTGATTGATAGACGCTATAAGATCGTTCACTATGGCGTCCCCGTCAGGCGTATCAAGATTGAGAGCGGCCTCAGGATCAGAATCCTGATCAGCTGTCTCCGCTTCATCATCCAGGGATTCCCCCCGCTGAGACCCTGACCAATATGAAGATGTCGAGGGAATTTCCCAGCGAGCTCGCTTAGACGGTCAGGGGCTGGGGTCTGTATCAGAGACCTCACTCTGGGATCTATGAGACACCCCGGGGAGACCTCTGGTCCAACTGAGGTGGGCCAGGGAGCAATGATTCAACAGTGCCCCTGTGCTGAGATACCGGTCTGGATTGCTCAGTGGATCCTGCCGGCAGAGGGGTCGTACATGCGGCGCAGGCAGCATAGTAAGCCTGTGGTTTGGCGCTCCTGCCTTTTATGGGCGCCATGCTGTTGACTTCCCTGAGCAACACAATATATATACAGAATCAACTGTGCACCATACAGTGTAAAGCATATCTTATAAACATATGATTTAAAATTACACTCCTGCACAAATGTGGCTAGCACCACAGATGCTGCATACCCCCCGCATAAAGCGGTTGTGAGGCCACCAGGGTCCCTGCCTGGGTCTGTCAGAATTTGTCCCCCTCTGCAGCATTCAAGGAGCTGACAGGAATGGCTGCCCGCTTCTGAGGAGAGGACAGTGAGGGGGGTGGAGTATGCAAAGCATGCTCCAGCCCTCAGTGCTGCTCATCCTGTGCAGCGTCCCGCCCTTCCCCTGCTTGTCAGGGCTGTGGGCGGGAGGAAGAAAGACTAGGCCGCAAAAGCCGGGGACTCGAGTAATAAACGCGGCCGCCGTAAAAGCGCGGCCGCGCGGAAGTCCCCGGCGCACTACAAGTCCCAGCCGCGCCTCAGTGTCAAAACATGGCGGCGGCGGTCAGCGCGGTAGTCTCCCTACATAAACACACTCAGCGATGCTGAGTGTGTAATGGCACGGCTGCCGGCGTCCTGAGAGAGGAGGAAGCCGTGGGCGTGACCCTTAGAAAGTGCGGGAACTGGTGCCTCACAGTGCAGTGAGGGGAGTGGAGTATGCAAAGCATGCTCCAGCCCTCACTGCAGCTCGTCTGTAAAGCGTCCCGCCCTTCCCCTGCCTGTCAGGGCTGTGGGCGGGAGGAGGAAACACTAGGCCGTACAAGCCGGGGACTCAAGTAATGAGCGCGGCTGCCATGAAAGCGCGGCCGCGCGGAAGTCCCCGGCGCACTACAAGTCCCAGCCGCGCCTCAGTGTTAAAAACATGGCGGCGGCGGTAGTACGGTAGTCCCCCTACATAAACACACTCAGCGACGCTGAGTGTGTAATGGCACATTAACCCGGTCAGCGCCGCGGTCCCCGGTGCACTAGCACACCCAGCAATGCTGGAGTGTTGCTGTGCGCGGTCCCCACAGGGACACAGAGTACCTTCAAGTAGCAGGGCCATGTCCCTGAACGATACCCGGCTCCTATCCAGCAGAGTCTTAGGAGCTGTGGATGGAGCACGGTCTCAGTGCCTGGAGACCGATAGGATCCCACTTCACCAGAGCCCTGAGGGGGATGGGGAAGGAAAACAGCATGTGGGCTCCAGCCTCCGTACCCGCAATGGATACCTCAACCTTAACAACACCGCCGACAAGAGTGGGGTGAGAAGGGAGCATGCTGGGGGCCCTATATGGGCCCACTTTTCTTCCATCCGACATGGTCAGCAGCTGCTGCTGACCCATCTATGGAGCTGTGCGTGCGTGTCTGACCTCCTTCGCACAAAGCAAAAAACTGAGGAGCCCGTGGGAGCACGGGGGGTGTATAGGCAGAAGGGGAGGGGCTTAACACTTTTAAGTGTAATACTTTGTGCGGCCTCCGGAGGCATAGCCTATACACCCAATTGTCTGGGTCTCCCAATAGAGCGACAAAGAAATATACCAGATCATTAACTACTTCATTTTTATTTTTGCTTTTTACCTTCTGTTTTCAGTCGTTCAGCTTCTGTTATGTCCTCATCGGATAGAGAAGTCCAATCTGAGGTCGTCGGTGAGGATTCCTTACCAAGAGAAGCAAATTTATTAATGTAATTATATAATAATTCCAGATGAATCCACTGAAACATGTCTAAATTAAACAGATATGATATTAGATTGACTAATCAGCTAAAACAAAGTCTGATATATTAGTCCTATAGACCAAGTTGCAAGAAGGAAAACAAAATGCAACAAAAAACATGAAATAATATGCATCTAGCTTCTAATCTACTGACGTGCCCAATGTCCGTGTTATCAGGACAGCTGGTTGTAATGACACTGCTGCGCCACTGAAGACTGGCAGGGGCATCAGTGTATGCATTGTGGCTTCACCTTTAAACTGTCCGTTGTTTTGGTGGTAAAACTAGTGCTATTTGCAAATTCAGGATCAGAGCCTCCCAGTAGGGTTATGGAAAAAGGCTGTGAGCCGGGGACAGATGTGTGAAAACTGGCGGTTACAGCTGTTCTGATGTGTGACGGAGGGGGAGCAGTGAGCAGCTCCAGTCACACGGAATTACAGGTATTCTAATAAAACTGCACTGGGCAGCTCATCTTCATAGTGTATGAGGGCAGGAACAGTACAAACATTTTTAATCTCACCGAAGTACCCCTTTAAAGAGAAGCGGTCATCAGAATTGTGTAGATCTTTTTATATCCACTTGGTGGTTTAGAAAATGTGGAATTTATAAAATCCTGATGACTAAGTAATGGCATGTATGTAAAGATGCTTTCATGTGTATTCAATCCTTACTTTTCTTGTAGAAATGCATTTTGCTGTTATAGAGAAATCCATAGTTGAACCTGTATGCCAATGAGCTGCAGCGGGCGGGCATTACACTTACAGCTCTTCTGCTTCTCTCCCTATCTCATGCCCGCGGTTTCCAGTCTCTCAAGTTTCAGTTACCTGTCAGTCAGGTACAAGTGGGGAATCAGGAGAGCTGTTAGTATAATGATCACCAGCTACACTTGCAGCTCACTGGCATATAGTTTCAACTATGGATTTCTCTAAAACAGCAAAATGCATTTCTACAAGAAAGACAATAATTACTTACTGGTAATTGGATTATCCAGAGCCATGACAGCAGCGTACGTGAGAGAGTGTCCGCCCCCAGGAACAGGAAACCTTTCTGACATAAAAGGGGCAGCCCCTCTCCAAAGCCCCAGTGTGTTTTTAGAGCCTTTGGTGTAATCACTTTATTATTAATAGGTACAGTGGAACCTTGGTTAACGAGAACAATCCATTCTGGGACTGTGCTTGGTAACCAAGTTACTCGTTCAGCAAAGCAAGATTTCCCATAGGAAATCATCGCAATGCAGACAATTCGTTCCACAACTTGTTAAATGTCCCATCCTGGTCCCCTATTCTATCATTCCACATGTACACACACACACCACACACACACCACACACACACCCCTTCCGTTCCAACGCCGGTCTCCTGAAAATTGCTGTTTGATAGTATGGGCTGTGTATCGGGTTACCATCGCGACGAGGGCGGAAATAGCGCTGACGTAAAAGGCAGAGCCACTTGCCTCTGATTGGCCAGCGCGCTGCCTTTGAGTAGCGGTGACAGCCGAAGTTCCTGCCTCGTCGCGTTGGTTGCGGATACACATTCTGGAGCGGCAAACTACAGGACCCAGGAGGCCAGCGATGAAAGCTACACATATTATATGCTCACCTTACCTTCCGTTCCATCGCCGGCCTCCTGGGTCTTGTAGTTCTACAAGAACCATGAGGCCGGCGATGGAACGGAAGGTAAGGTGTGCATAATACTGTATGTGTGTGCGTGCATGTTTGTTTGTGCGTGTTTGTGTGTGTTTTGTGCGTGCTTGTGTGAACTGAAAAAGCGGGTCAGAGCGCGGTGGATGTACGGAACCGGAAGTGTATGCGGTGAGTATTTGCTCGTCCAGCAAAGCTTTCTCGTAAACCGAGTTACAAATTTACAGAAAGCTTTGCTTGTTAAGCGAAATTCTTTACTCGTTAAGCGAGGTTCCACTGAATATCCATTATCAAATAGAAGAAACTCCCATTTTGCTGTACCCATTCTACATACTGTGAGACCAAACACTTATTTTATATATTATTTATATACCAGTAAGTAATTATCGGCTTTTCCCTTCCCATGACAGCACCGTACACGACAGAATAAAATAGAAGAATTCTAAGGTGAGACCACCGCAGAGACTCCTTTCTCGGATGGAGTAAGAACAGACAGATTCACATCCAAATGGTAGTGCTTAACAAAAGGCAGAAGGTGAAGACCATACTGCAGCCTTACAGATCTGCTCTACCGAGGCATCCGCCCAAGAAGTGGCTATAGCCCTAGTAGAATGGACCCTAATCACCTGAGGAGGGGCTACTCCTCTCTTACCCACCTATCAGTGGAGCTGGTGGCCTCAATCCCTCTATTTGGACTGCCAAAAGAGCAAACATGGCAGAGGATTTTCTTTAACTTATCTCTAGGAAAAGATTGTCAACTTGATAAAGATTATTTAATGTAGATATACACTTGAGCCTGAAATTGTGCATCTTGGGAGTAGTAGGAGAGGAGGTAGGTCCTGCTGCTACACAACTCGCAATATCGAAACTTGTGTATCAGATCAGGAAAACGATTGCTAGACACTGGTTGGCCTCTAGCCCACCTGGGATGTCAGAGATAATTGTTAGCCTAAATAATAGAAAAGAATTTATATCAAAAGAGGCGCCATTCCCAAGTTCGGTAAACAATGGGCTAAGTAAGAGGCGCCATTCCCAAGTTCGGTAAACAATGGGCTAAGTAAGAGGCGCCATTCCCAAGTTCGGTAAACAATGGGCTAAGTAAGAGGCGCCATTCCCAAGTTCGGTAAACAATGGGCTAAGTAAGAGGCGCCATTCCCAAGTTTGCTAAACAATGGGCTAAGTAAGAGGCGCCATTCCCAAGTTCGGTAAACAATGGGCTAAGTAAGAGGCGCCATTCCCAAGTTCGGTAAACAATGGGCTAAGTAAGAGGCGCCATTCCCAAGTTTGGTAAACAATGGGCTAAGTAAGAGGCGCCATTCCCAAGTTCGGTAAACAATGGGCTAAGTAAGAGGCGCCATTCCCAAGTTCGGTAAACAATGGGCTAAGTAAAGGTCCAGTCACACTAAGCAACTTACCAGCGATCCCAACAACGATAGGGATCGCTGGTAAGTTGCTAAGATGTTGCTGGTGAGATGTCACACTGCGACGCTCCAGCGATCCCACCAGCAACCTGACCTGGCAGGGATCGCTGGAGCGTCGCTACACGAGTTGCTGGTGAGCTCACCAGCAACCAGTGACCAGCCCCCAGCGCCGCGTGGAAGATGCTGCGCTTGGTAACTAAGGTAAATATCGGGTAACCAACCCGATATTTACCTTGGTTACCAGCGCACGGAGCTACACGTGCAGAGAGCAGGGAGCAGCGCACACTGAGCGCTGGCTCCCTGCTCTCCTAGTTACAGCACACATCGGGTTAATTACCCGATGTGTGCTGCAGCTACATGTGCACAGAGCAGGGAGCAGCACACACCGCTTAGCGCTGGCTCCTTGCTCTCCTAGTTACAGCACACATCGGGTTAATTACCCGATGTGTACTGCAGCTAAATGTGCACAGAGCAGGGAGCAGCGCACAATGCTTAGCGCTGGCTCCCTGCTCTCCTAGCTACAGCACACATCGGGTTAATTAACCCGATGTGTCCCGCAGCTACATGTGCACAGAGCAGGAGCCGGCACTGACAGTGAGAGCGGCGGAGGCTGGTAACAAAGGTAAAAATCGGGTAACCAAGGACAGGGCTTCTTGGTTACCCGATGTTTACTGTGGTTACCAGCCTCCGCAGAAGCCGGCTCCTGCTGCCTGCACATTTAGTTGTTGCTCTGTCGCTGTCACACACAGCGATCTGTGCTTCACAGCGGGAGAGCAACAACTAAAAAATGGCCCAGGACATTCGGCAACAACCAACGACCTCACAGCAGGGGCCAGGTTGTTGCTGGATGTCACACACAGCAACATCGCTAGCAACATCGCTGTTACGTAACAAAAGTTGTTCGTTAGCAGCGATGTTGCTAGCGATGTTGCTTAGTGTGACGGGGCCTTAAGAGGCGCCATTCCCAAGTTCGGTAAACAATGGGCTAAGTAAGAGGCGCCATTCCCAAGTTTGGTAAACAATAGGCTAAGTAAGAGGCGCCATTCCCAAGTTTGGTAAACAATAGGCTAAGTAAGAGGCGCCATTCCCAAGTTTGGTAAACAATAGGCTAAGTAAGAGGCGCCATTCCCAAGTTCGGTAAACAATGGGCTAAGTGGATTCGAAGTCCTTCTGTGGTTCCAGATGAGCTTGCCAGCGATTTATTCTTTAATTGTTTGCTTTTATGATCTTGTATTTGGTATGACTTGTATTGCAAATTTTTCTCACTGCAGGGTTTAGTTAAGGGGATAGTGGGACGGGGGGTGGGGGGGGGGGGATAAAAGGGATGGGCTCTTAGTTATGTAAAGAATATTGATGAGATAATCAACCTTGACATATATTGCACTCTGATGATGCCATGATCTGTTATTACTATAATGTGTCTAATTGAATTTGTTTGATTTATATTAAAAAAAAAACAGCAAAAAAACAAAACAAAACGCATCTTTACATACATGCCATTACTTTGGGGTATAAAATCCCTATGACAAAATTCTCTAAGCCACAGAGTGGCTGGCATCCAGTGGATATAAAAAGTCTAGGCGCCCCTGTTAAAAATGCTGTTTTTGTCATATATTTAAAAAAAAAAAAGGGGATCATGCCAGAAAAAAAATCAAATTTTTCCCGACCCATAGTCAGCGGGGGATTGATCTGCCAGTCCTCCGTAACGCAGGGACAAAACGCAAAAAGAATTGACATGCTGCGTCTTCAAAAACGAAGCCAAAAAGATGCCCTGTGCGGACAGCAAAATAGACATGTCAGACTTTGCTGGGGGGAAGGAAATACATGCATATGGGTGCATCTTTGTAACCTCAAAAATGCATCAGAAAAGCAGTGAAAGATGCAGTGTGTGAACATAGCCTAATAGCCCAATTTTCTGCTTGCCTTTCATCAATTTCTGAGGCAGCAGTGTCACTGTTGTGCCGCATTTGATCCACTTCTTGATGACCGTTTTTACAGTGTTCCATGCTATAACTAATGCCTTGGGACAGTTTTTTGCACCCTTCTCTTGACTGATCACGTTCAAAGATGATATCCCTATGTATTGTAAGCTGGTTATGGATCATGGGTTTACTCTAAAATGCAACTAAGAAAATGTCAGGAAAATCCTACACGTTCTGAGGTGATTTTAAATGACAAAAACCTGGCATTTTAATAAGGGTGTGTAGACTTTTTATAGCCACCGTACATATACACCAATTATTTGTCCCCAAAAACTGAATACACTTCAAAACCACGCATGTGCTAAGTGACAGCAGCACCTTCAGAGAGCACTGTTCTTGTTACAGGACGCCAAGGTTTGGCCACTGCGGAGTATGCACCAAATGACAATAGGTCCCCCTATAACAAACTATGTCATAAAATACAAATCCCCCGATACCTGCAGTGTAGCTCCAGCAAATAACTCTGGCAGGGTCTGCAATACGGCGAGGCTTTGATCTTCCATAGAAACATCAAATGCGGTTTCAAGACACTGGATTGCAACTGTACAGAAAAAATAAAAAAGGACAAAGTGAAGAATTGTATTACTATATACACAAAGATTCTAGCTCTCAGGCGCCCTACAATAATTAAGAGAGAGGTCATCTCCAGAAAAGGGGCCCCTGACTTGCCATCTCACTGGAGTTATGTGGCCATTTGCATATAGGTGAATAAAAGGAAAAAAAAAAAAAAAAAAAGAAGACCGTGCATCTGAGGATCTCCCTCACTCACTAAAACGCAGAGTAAGTGGCTTACTATACATACTTTAGCTGTAGTGGAAGGTTTTAAAAACATATCCAGGTCAATATGAGTTTGTGGATACCAAACATGTAAAGTGTTATTTTTGTTATTATTGTTTCTTAAGTCATTTGATTTAACCAGTTAAGGATCAAACCAATTTTGCACCTTAGGCCTAAGCCACACGACGAGAAAAACAGTGCAAGTGGAGTGCGATAAAACATCGCATTCCCCTCGGACTAATTCTAGCCTGTGTGTCAGCACACATGAGCGATTAGTTTGTCAGCCCTAATCGGACCGAGAAAACAATCGCAGCATGCTGCGATTGTAATGCAAGACTTTTTCTCTCGCACCCATTCAAGTGAATGGGGCGAGAGAAAAATCGCACTGCACTCACAGTACACCGGGTGTACCGCGAGTGCAGTGCAAGAATCACAATAGCCGGCTACGCAGGAGAGAGGGAGAGAAATCCCTCCCTCCCCTCCTGAGTGCCGGCCCGCCACCCGCAGCTGAGGTCTGCTCGCACGAACGGACCTCAGTTGCAAGGACACACGCATGACACTCGGCTCTGCTGTACTGCCAGCACGAGCCGAGTCTCATGCAAGGGGATCGCAGTAGTCCCCGTGTGGCCCCGGCCTTAGAGCGAGTGGAATGCAATGTTTTATCGCATTCCACTCGGACCAATTCTAGCCTGTGTGTCAGCGCACATGAGCGATTATTTTCTCAGCCCTAATCAGTCAAGAAAACAATGGCAGCATGCAGTGATTGTAATGCGAGACTCTTTCTCTCGCACCCATTCAAGTGTATGGGGCGAGAGAAAAATCGCACTGCACTCGCGGTACACCGGTGTATCGCGAGTGCAGGGCGAGAATGTCAATAGCCGGCTACGGAGGAGAGAGGGAGAGAAATGAGCCAAGTGTCATGCAAGGATCCTAGTAGATCCCCGTGTGGCCCCGGCCTAACGCCAGGCCAAATTTTACAATCTGACCAGTGTCACTTTATGAGGTTATGACTCTGGAACGCTTCCACAGATCTCGGTGATTCTGATAGCCTTTTCGTGGCATATTGTACTTCATGATCGTGGTAAATTCAGGATGAAAAGTTTTGCTTTTATTTGTGATAAAAAAATAGGAAATTTGAGAAAAAAAAATTTTAAAATTTCACAATTTTTAAACTTTTAAATTTTATGCCCTTAAACCAGAGAGTTATGTCCCACAAAATAGTTACTAAATTACATTTCCCACTTGTCTACTTTACATCAGCGCAATTTTTGGAACAAAACTTTTTGGGGCGAGGAAGTTAGAAGGGTTCAAAGTTCATCAGCAATTTCTCATTTTTTCAACAAAACCATTTTTTTTTAGTGACCACATCATATTTGAAGTGACTTTGAGGGGCCGAGGTGACAGAAAATACCCAAAAGTGACCCCATTCTAAAAACTACACCCCTCACAGTGCTCAAAATCACATCCAAGGAGGTAATTAACCCTTCAGGTGCTTCGCAGGAACTAAAGTGATGTGGAAAAAAAATTAAAAAAAAATATTTTTATATATATATTTATTTATATTTTATATAAAATGATTTTACCTAAAAACATTGCTTTAGCTGCAATTTATTCACTTTTAGAAGAAATAATACAACAAAATGGAACCCAAAATATGTTACCCAGTTTCTTCTGAGCACCATGATACCCCAAATGTGATCAGAAACCTGTTTGGAAAAATGGGAGGACCCAGAACAGGAGGAGCAATATTTGAATTTTGGAACAGAAATTTGGCTGAAATAGATTGCCGGCACCATGTCATATTTGCAAGGCCCCTAAGGAACCGACAAAGCAGAAACCCCCCACAAGTGACCCCATTTTGTAAACTAGTCCCCTACTGGCCAGATAAATATAACAAAAAGAGGGTAAGCAACTAACAAAAAATTCAAAAACACCTCTAAAACAATTACTTTATTAAATATGGTTAAAATGGGTAGTGATAATTGTAGACAAAATTGGAGGCAGGAATAGAGGCTAAATTGCCTGACTGCGTAGGTGAATACACCAGACGTTTTTGGGCACCCCCACTCAACGTCTGCTTACCCTAAAAAGTCCCTACTGATAACCTCTAGCCATTCTAAATGGTATCCATCACCAAACAACAAAGTGCAAAATGTGCTAACAACACAATCTCAAGTCTCAGATCACACATTTCACACTATTTCTGAACATAATCATAAATAAAGTTAGTCTAATGACTCAAACATAAATATGTAATGTGGCCTATAAAAAATTACTCAGGTAGCAGGAAATCCAAAACGGTCTCATACAGCTGAGGCCTATACAAATATAACCCTACCCACATATAATTTTACTTATCTGCTGGGTTAAGAGAAGTCTTCAAGCGTTTCCCCCCCCCTTTTTTTTTGGGGGGTGGGGGCCATCATTAGATGTCGGACTTTTAAATCGGTACCAGAGTATTAGGTCATCTTACTAATCACTGGCTACCCTAGACACGGGCAGGTAATAGCCCATAAGGAGATGCCCATCATCCTCCAAATGCAGGAGGCTTTAATTGAAATGCACAGCGTCCCACCACAGGATACTATGGAGTGGGGGAGTAGTAGTCTCCTAACCATAAAGAGGTGACCCTCGTCCTCCAAGTGTAGGGCATTTTCAATAGAGTCACTGTGTTTCACCGCAGGATATTCCAGAGTGTGGGGGCAATCAATCGTGCGGTGGGATGTGGCGACTATTGAAACGCGACTACCACTCCCGAAAACAGAAACCTCACACAAATGACCGCATTTTGGAAACTAGACCCCTCAAGGAATTTATCTAGATGGTTGGCGAGCACCTTCAACCCCAGGTGCTTCATGGCATTTTATAAACTTGAGCTGTGAAAAGTAAAAATAATTTACCACAAAATTGTCACTTCAAATAGGTAGCTTTTTTTCCATAAGGGTAACAGGAAAAAAAATGCACCAAAAAAATGTATTTTGCAATTTTGAGTACGGTGACATGACATGATATGTGGTGGAAATCAACTGTTTGGGCGCACGGCAGGGATCGGAAAGGAAGGAATGCCATTTGACTGCAAAATACGTAATTACTTACCGGTAATGTGTTTTTTCTGAACCCATGACAGCACCACGAGAGAGGGGATCCGCCCTTCAAGGACAGGAAACCTCCAGGATAAAAAGGGGCGGTACCTCTCCCCGCATCAGTTGGTTTGCAGAGCATGAAAGGACCTCCGGAGGAAACAACATTATAACATAACCAGCACCAACATGAACCCCGTGCAGCTAAAAAACAGCCAATTATCCACATGCAGGGAGGGAATGTAAGGGTGCTGTCATGGGTTCAGAAAAAACACATTACCGGTAAGTAATTACGTATTTTTCCAGCACCCATGACAGCACCACGAGAGAATTACATAGATAGAGGAATAAGCCAAGGGGGGGGAAAAAATCACAGAACCGAGCTCCCCCGGTGAAGCCAGCAAGGATAAGGCCAACTTATAGTGCCTATAGCGAGTGAAAGGGGAAGATTACGTGGCCCCTGACAAGCTGCTCAAAGGTGACATACGATCTTGCAGCCCAGGAGATGTCATTGCCCTTGTGCAGGGAACTTTCAGACCTACAGGCACATACCTACCACAAGCCGAGCAGACGAAGAAGTGGCTGCGCAGATCCACCCACCAAGTGGATTTAGAAGCCTGGAGCGTCTAGCTATCACCCTGAAAGAAAACAAACCGGACCTGCCTCTGCTGCAGACAGATATTCCATAAGGAACCGCTAATGTCCAGCAAATGGCTCCCCCCTCCCCTTCCTGATCTTGCCGACTATCCCAAAGGATGGAAGAACAATTCCCTTTTGAATTAAGAAAACATGACGTACTATCAGGAGGCAAGGAGGGGCAGGTTTCAGGACACCTTATCCTTGAAAGCTGAGTAATGGTGGAACTAAGATAGTGCCTGGAAGTCACTATCCCTACAAGCCGATGTGACGGTGTCAGGAAGTCTGTTTCAGAGGCAGAGTAGTTAATAACATGGACTCCAAGGGATCAATGGGGCTTTGTCAGGGCAGATAGAACGAGAATAAGGCCCCAAGGGGGCAAGATACATTGCGCAGAGGGCTAGACCATACCCGAATGAACCGGGAGGCCAGCGGACTCCAGACTGGACACAATAGTAACAGGTAGCAAGGGCCCCTTTTTCGAACTCTTGGTGAACGCAATGACAGAGCCAGTGTCAACCCCTTCCGGAAAAACTCCACGATTGCCGCAACAGTCGTCGGTCCATCAGGGCTCACCCTTGGAAGACAAGAATATTGTCCAGGCCCCTTTTTTTTTTGTTTTTTTTTTTTTTTCAACCGGCTTACTACTCCGAAGAAGAGTAGGGACAAGAACAAGAGAAAACCCTGAGTCGTAAGGTGACCTTTCAAAAAAGACCACACTGTAAGATGCAATATGCCTGACAGGGGGTGAAGATCTGGAACCTGAGTGAGGAGGACCAGTATGACCCCCGGCCTCGAGAACGACAAGTTACCAGGGAATAAAATCATGGTAATCTGGCAAAAAATGGCGCTATCAGGATCATCACAGCCCTGTTCTCCAGGATTTTCTTCAACACGGCTGGAAACAGGCTATGAGTGGACAGGTACAACAAGGTCACATCTACATTCGAACAGCAGGGCGTCCACCACATGAGGCAGATCCCTAGGATTTAGAGAACAGAACCAGTGAACCTTATTTCAGGCCACAACGAGGTCTATTATCAGAACACAGGCAACGTATAGCGAAGTGGCGATGGACTGACGGAGGACCCATCCCCCGTCTCAACCGGCCGCTGCCGAAAACAGTCCAAACCGATTACTCTTCTCCATACAGGAACTGACGACCAGACAGGGAGGGTAGGGACCAGCCCACCGCTCAGTCTACAACCAGCCATATCCTGGCAATTTTTAAGAAAAGAAAAGAAAACAAACCATGGGATTCGCTTCCAGACCACACACCGCAGAACAGGTGACCCCGAAGGCGGGCTCCTTTTTGAAGACGTGCGCCAAAAGCAAGCACCTTAGGATCTCAAGTCATCTGAAGCGTGTTTCATTACTTCACCGGTTCAACCAGCAATGTAGGGATTCGAATGTGCCGGAGCGCAAGCACTTGGTCAATGATCCTCAACAATTGCTTGAGTCCCCAATATGTCCCACTGAAGGTCACTACCGTGTGCGCCCGGTCCCACCGAACTGTCGCAATGGCGGATGTAAGGGAACCCTGAAGGGACATAGCACCTTTGAGGGACACCTTGGTGCCTCTGGTGCCGGATCCATTAGGACCGGAAGACGAAATACCCGAACTTCTGAATCGAAGTAAGCCATAAAAGAAGGGAATTTTGTTACTTACCGTAAATTCCTTTTCTTCTAGCTCCAATTGGGAGACCCAGACGATTGGGTGTATAGCTACTGCCTCCGGAGGCCACACAAAGCATTACACTAAAAAGTGTAAGGCCCCTCCCCTTCTGGCTATACACCCCCCGTGGGATCACGGGCTGCTCAGTTTTAGTGCTAAAGCAAGAAGGAGGAAAGCCAATAACTGGTTTAAACAAATTCAATCCGAAGTAACATCGGAGAACTGAAACCGTTCAACATGAACAACATGTGTACCCGAAAAAACCAAAAATCCCGAAGGAAACAGGGCGGGTGCTGGGTCTCCCAATTGGAGCTAGAAGAAAAGGAATTTACGGTAAGTAACAAAATTCCCTTCTTCTTCGGCGCTCCATTGGGAGACCCAGACGATTGGGACGTCCAAAAGCAGTCCCTGGGTGGGTAAATTAATACCTCAAGTTAGAGCTGCAAAACAGCCCTCCCCTACGAGGAGGAAACCGCCGCCTGCAGGACTCTTCTACCTAGGCTGGCGTCCGCCGAAGCGTAGGTATGCACCTGATAATGTTTGGTGAAAGTGTGCAGACTCGACCAGGTAGCTGCCTGGCACACCTGTTGAGCCGTAGCCTGGTGTCGTAATGCCCAGGACGCACCCACGGCTCTGGTAGAATGGGCCTTCAGCCCTGATGGAACCGGAAGCCCAGCAGAACGGTAGGCTTCAAGAATTGGTTCCTTGATCCATCGAGCCAGGGTGGATTTGGAAACCTGCGATCCTTTGCGCTTACCAGCGACAAGGACAAAGAGTGCATCCGAGCGGCGCAGGGGCGCCGTGCGGGAAATGTAGATTCTGAGTGCTCTCACCAGATCCAACAAATGCAAATCCTTTTCATACCGATGAACTGGATGAGGACAAAAGGAAGGTAAGGAGATATCCTGATTGAGATGAAAAGAGGATACCACCTTAGGGAGAAACTCCTGAATCGGGCGCAGCACTACCTTGTCCTGGTGAAAAACCAGGAAGGGAGCTTTGGATGACAGCGCTGCTAGCTCGGATACCCTCCGAAGAGACGTGACCGCTACCAGAAAGGCCACTTTCTGTGAGAGTCGAGAAAGTGAAACATCCTTCAGAGGCTCGAAGGGCGGCTTCTGGAGAGCAACTAGTACCCTGTTCAGATCCCATGGATCTAACGGCCGTTTGTACGGAGGGACGATGTGACAAACCCCCTGCAGGAACGTGCGTACCTGAGGAAGTCGTGCTAGACGCTTTTGAAAAAATACAGATAGCGCTGAGACTTGCCCTTTAAGGGAGCCGAGCGATAAGCCTTTTTCCAAACCAGATTGCAGGAAGGAAAGAAAAGTAGGCAATGCAAATGGCCAGGGGGACACTCCCTGTGCCGAGCACCAGGATAAGAAAATCTTCCACGTTCTGTGGTAGATCTTAGCAGACGTGGGCTTCCTAGCCTGTCTCATGGTGGCCACGACCCCTTGAGATAATCCTGAAGATGCTAGTATCCAGGACTCAATGGCCACACAGTCAGGTTCAGGGCCGTAGAATTCAGATGGAAAAACGGCCCTTGTGACAGTAAGTCTGGCCGGTCTGGTAGCGCCCACGGTTGGCCGACCGTGAGATGCCACAGATCCGGATACCACGACCTCCTCGGCCAGTCTGGGGCGACGAGCAAGACGCGGCGGCAGTCGGACCTGATCTTGCGTAGCACTCTGGGCAAGAGTGCCAGAGGGGGAAACACATAAGGCAGCTGGAACTGCGACCAATCTTGCACTAAGGCGTCTGCCGCCAGAGCTCTGTGATCGCGAGACCGTGCCATGAACGTTGGGACCTTGTTGTTGTGCCGGGACGCCATTAGGTCGACGTCCGGCCTTCCCCAGCGGCGACAGATTTCCTGAAACACGTCCGGGTGAAGGGACCATTCCCCTGCGTCCATACCCTGGCGACTGAGGAAGTCTGCTTCCCAGTTTTCTACGCCGGGGATGTGAACTGCGGATATGGTGGAGGCCGTGGCTTCCACCCACATCAGAATCCGCCGGACTTCCTGGAAGGCTTGCCGACTGCGTGTCCCGCCTTGGTGGTTGATGTATGCCACCGCTGTGGAGTTGTCCGACTGAATTCGGATCTGCTTTCCTTCCAGCCACTGCTGGAAGGCTTGTAGGGCAAGATACACTGCCCTGATTTCCAGAACATTGATCTGAAGGGTGGACTCCTGCTGAGTCCACGTACCCTGAGCCCTGTGGTGTAGAAAAACTGCTCCCCACCCTGACAGACTCGCGTCTGTCGTGACCACCGCCCAGGATGGGGGTAGGAAGGACCTTCCTTGTGATAATGAGGTGGGAAGAAGCCACCATTGAAGAGAGTCCTTGGCCGTCTGGGAAAGGGAGACTTTCCTGTCTAAGGACGTCGACTTCCCGTCCCATTGGCGGAGAATGTCCCATTGAAGTGGGCGCAGATGAAACTGCGCAAACGGGACTGCCTCCATTGCTGCCACCATCTTCCCCAGGAAGTGCATGAGGCGTCTTAAGGGGTGCGACTGGCCTTGAAGGAGAGAGTGCACCCCTGTCTGTAGTGAACGCTGCTTGTCCATCGGAAGCTTCACTATCGCTGAGAGAGTATGAAACTCCATGCCAAGATATGTTAGTGATTGGGTCGGTGACAGATTTGACTTTGAAAAGCTGATGATCCACCCGAAAGTCTGGAGAGTCTCCAGCGCAACGTTCAGGCTGTGTTGGCATGCCTCCTGAGAGGGTGCCTTGACAAGTAGATCGTCCAAGTAAGGGATCACCGAGTGTCCCTGAGAGTGCAAGACTGCTACCACTGCTGCCATGACCTTGGTGAAAACCCGTGGGGCTGTCGCCAGACCAAATGGCAGGGCTACGAACTGAAGGTGTTCGTCTCCTATAACGAAGCGTAGAAAACGCTGGTGCTCTGGAGCAATCGGCACGTGGAGATAAGCATCTTTGATGTCTATTGATGCTAGGAAATCTCCTTGAGACATCGAGGCAATGACGGAGCGGAGAGATTCCATCCGGAACCGCCTGGTTTTCACGTGCTTGTTGAGCAGTTTTAGGTCCAGAACAGGACGGAAAGAGCCGTCCTTTTTTGGCACCACAAACAGATTGGAGTAAAAACCTTGACCTCGTTCCTGAAGAGGAACAGGGATCACCACTCTTTCTGCCCTTAGAGAGCACACCGCCTGCAGAAGAGCATCGGCTCGGTCGGGATGTGGGGAAGTTCTGAAGAACCGAGGCGGAGGACGAGAACTGAACTCTATCCGGTACCCGTGAGACAAAATGTCTGTTACCCACCGGTCTTTGACCTGTGGCAACCAAATGTCGCAAAAGCGGGAGAGCCTGCCACCGACCGAGGATGCGGAGAGAGGAGGCCGAAAGTCATGAGGCAGCCGGCTTGGAAGCGGTTCCTCCGGCTGCTTTCTTTGGGCGTGAGTGAGCCCGCCAGGAATCTGAGCTCCTCTGCTCCTTCTGAGTCCTTTTGGACGAGGAGAATTGGGCCCTGCCCGAGCCTCGAAAGGACCGAAACCTCGACTGTCCCCTCCACTGTTGAGGTTTGCTTGATCTGGGCTGGGGTAAGGAAGAGTCCTTACCCTTGGACTGTTTAATGATTTCAGCCAATTGCTCACCAAACAGTTTGTCCTGAGATAATGGCAAACTGGTTAAGCATTTTTTGGAAGCAGAATCTGCTTTCCATTCCTTTAACCATAAGGCTCTGCGTAAAACCACAGAGTTGGCGGACGCCATTGACGTACGGCTGGTAGAGTCTAAGACCGCATTGATAGCGTAAGTCGCAAACGCAGACATTTGCGAGGTCAAGGACGCCACTTGCGGCACTGATGGACGTATGACAGAGTCCACCTGCGCCAGACCAGCTGAAATAGCTTGGAGTGCCCACACGGCTGCGAATGCTGGAGCAAACGACGCGCCGATAGCTTCATAGACAGATTTCAACCAAAGGTCCATCTGTCTGTCATTGGCATCTTTAAGTGAAGCCCCATCTTCCACTGCCACTATGGATCTAGCCGCAAGCCTGGAGATTGGGGGGTCCACCTTTGGACACTGGGTCCAGCGTTTGACCACGTCAGGGGGAAAGGGATAACGTGTATCCTTAAGACGTTTGGAGAAACGCTTATCTGGATAAGCATGGTGTTTCTGGACTGCTTCTCTGAAGTCAGCGTGGTTCAGAAAAGTACTCAATTTACGCTTGGGATACCTGAAATGGAATTTCTCCTGCTGTGCTGCTGCCTCCTCCGCTGGAGGAGAAATATCCAGCAGTCTATTGATGGCCGCTATAAGATCATTCACCATGGCGTCACCATCAGGGGTATCCAGGTTGAGAGCGGTCTCAGGATTAGACTCATGATCACCTAGCTCTGTCTCATCATACAGAGAATCCTCTCGCTGAGACCCTGACCAGCGTGATGACGCCGAGGGTCTCTCCCAGCGAGCTCGCTTAGGCTGCCTGGGACTGTCGTCCGAGTCAGAGCCTTCAGCCTGTGATGCCTGGGACCCCCTTGGAGCACGGATTAGTTCCAACTGAGGGGGACCGGGGAACATTGAATCAGCAGTGCCCATGGTCTGAGTGACCGGCCTGGACTGCAAAGTTTCTAGAATTTTTGTCATAGTCACAGACATCTTATCAGCAAAAACTGCAAAGTCTGTCCCCGTCACCGGGGCAGGGTTCACAGGCGTCTCTGCCTGGGCCACTACTAGCATAGACTCCGGCTGACGAAGTGGCACAGGGACCGAACATTGCACACAATGGGGGTCAGTGGAACCTGCCGGTAGATCAGCCCCACATGCGGTACAGGCAGCATATAAAGCCTGTGCCTTGGCACCCTTGCTTTTTGCGGATGACATGCTGTTGTCTCCTCAGAGCAATATAGGGGTATAAGCCAAGAAGCGACCGTACAGTGCAATATATAGGTACAGACAAAAGTACACAAAACAACACTGTGGCACTAGTGGAGTCAGCACCTAGGTGCTGCTTACCGCCCGCTTAACAGCGGGTGTGTGGTCGCCAGAATCCCCTGTCTGGGTCTCCCAGGGCTATGTCCGTTCTCCAGCTCAGACTGCGTGCAGGAATGGCTGCCGGCGTCCTGTGAAGAGGGGCGGGCCGTGGGCGTGCTGCAGACAAAGAGCGGGAAACTGGCGTCCCACTGTGCCCAGTGAGAGGGCTGGAGTATGTAAATAAGACTCCAGCCCTCGGCGCTGACTATTGTACAGCGTCTCTCCCCTTCCCTGACTGACAGGGCTGGGGGCGGGAACGAAACGTAACTAGGCCGCAGAAGCCGGGGACTAGATTTATAAGCGCTGCCATCGTAAAAGCACGGTCGGCGCGAAGTCCCCGGCGCACCACAAATCTCAGCCGCGCCGCAGTCTCCGGGGGCGGCCGGCGCGGGAGTTCCCCACACATAAACTCACTCAGCTAAGCTGCAGTGAGTATAACCCAAGCGCGCAGCGCTACTGTCCCCGGCGCACTAGAACACCCAGCAACGCTGGAGTGTGTCTGTGCCTGTCTGTACGGGGACACAGAGTACCTGAATGTTTCAGGGCCTTGTCCCTGACGGTACCCAGCTCCGTATCCAGCAGGATCTCCGGGTCTGTGGATGGAGCCCGGCCTCAGAGCCTGGAGGCCGGTAAGATCCCACTTCACCAGAGCCCTCAGGGGGATGGGGAAGGAAAACAGCATGTGGGCTCCAGCCTCCGTACCCGCAATGGGTACCTTAACAAACACCGCCAACAAGAGTGGGGTGAGAAGGGAGCATGCTGGGGGCCCTTTAGCATGGGCCCTCTTTTCTTCCATCCGATATAGTCAGCAGCTACTGCTGACTAAACAGTGGAGCTATGCGTGGATGTCTGACCTCCTTCGCACAAAGCTTGAAAACTGAGCAGCCCGTGATCCCACGGGGGGTGTATAGCCAGAAGGGGAGGGGCCTTACACTTTTTAGTGTAATGCTTTGTGTGGCCTCCGGAGGCAGTAGCTATACACCCAATCGTCTGGGTCTCCTAATGGAGCGCCGAAGAAAAGAAAATTAGGACTGTCCTTGGACACAATCCTGAGTCTCCTAGTGGATGAGCCTTTTCCGTGTGAGCAGGAAGAACCCCCTCCCGCAGAAAGGCGGCACGATGACAGGCAGGCCTGCCACCAAACAAGAAGTTGCCGAGGTAAGGGAAGATAAGCACTTCTCTGCACCGTAACGTCTGAACATCTTGCGAAGACTCCCAGCCCATCGACATCCCTTGGAAAGGTTGCATACCGGAAACGTCGAATGTTTCCTTCCATATACAGGCTACTCTGAGGAACACTAAACGACGTTGAACTGGACATGATAGTATGCATCCGTCAGATTCACTACGGGTATGTGACCGCCGGGAATAAATGTTTCATACTGGACCTCCCGGACACTATTCCGAAACAGGTTTACCACGAGAGAACTGGTTGCCAGTCTGGGTGAGGCCGCAGATGAGTCTAAAAGGAACGCTGCCGCTCCTTGTGAGAAGAGGAGTGGGGACATGATCCGTCTAGGGGCTCTCTGGCATAGCCTAACCTTGATGTGTTCAACTCATACTGCCAGGGACTCCATTGTGGAAGCAGCTTCATTAGCTGTTGCAAGCCCCAGCTGAAAATTCCCAGGTATTTGAGGAAGTGGCGTTATTTCCATCCTAGAACGCTGGAAGACCTTACCTCCCTCATTTTCACAGAACAGGGAATTGCCCCCCCAATCCCTTCAGCCGTTACTTGTCCAGTCTCAACTGTAGAGCCGCTGTGAGCTAACAAGGGCAGGCACAAGCAGCCTAGAGCGGCCGATGACTATTTGAAAACCTGAGAGCAGCGACAGTCAGCTTAAGGGCCCCTGCGACAGAAGGAACAAGCTGCTTCCTCAAAGGGCAGGCTGGGTTGAACTTTGCCTATCCGCCTGTGGCCCTTATATAGCAATGAGGGACTATACATTATCAACAACCGGGAGGCATCACGTTTCCCTCTTCTAGGCCACAACATACTAAATCGAGACATCACTTGGGTGCCACTTCAGGGATGCCCATAGCGGGCCCGACCACAGTCACTAGTGTCACATTGTTCTCCATCGAGAAGTCTGAACAACCCGAGATACTGTCAGACATTGATGGGGAAGCTGAAGAATTCCACTCACCCTCTGACCTGACAGTCTCCATAACCAGGGAAGGCAGGCCTGAATTTCCGAAGGCCATGACGCTGCAAAACTGTCAAGCCAACATCGGGCTTGACAGCCCTAAGCCAAGTCCTCACCTGAGAGGTTGTGCTCAATACCCTTCTGGCACCACTTCTGAGACCAGGTAACAGACATCTCCTGATTAAAGGGAGCGTGGTCCAGGCATTGAAGTGTATCCATTGAGTCCGCCCCAAAAACAGGCAAGAGTGGCTCTGAACAAAGTGAACTTTCATGAAGGTCACTTACCACTCTGATGCAGAGGCGGAACTGGGGTAGAAGGAGGAATGATGGCATCTGATCAATCTCCCCTGCAGGCTCTGGGCGTCGGTCCTGCTGGATTTTAGACTCCACTAATTGGACCAGGTGCCGATCCTTCCAGAGAATCACATGAGCTAGTATACCCGTCCGCGTTGAGGCTTGCAATCACACTGCCCCAACTGCGTGCCAGCCTGCGCTGTCTGGTAGGAGCAGAACTGGAGGTTGCCTCAGTGAGCCCCCTTTTTTTTTTTTTGAATGACATGACTGCTCACATCTAAGGGTTATCAGTCATTTGAGCGCGACCGACCAGAGCCATATGAGTGCAGCAACTGCCAGCAACCAGCTCCCTCTGTCCCCCAGCTGTCAACACGGAGCTGTTACCGTGTACATAGCAGTCTGCAAGAACGGAGTCAAACCCATAACGTTATAGGAGCCATGTCGCTAATGCGGAGGCCGACCCACACCAAGGGTCTCCAACACCAGGCCCGCAGGCCACATGCAACCCTGGAAGCTGTTTCCAGCAGCACGGGGACAGCCGTATTCCACCGGAGGGGGTGAAGCCTTCAGTTCATCTCACTGCAGCCGAGTCTCCGCACACAGCCGGTGTCTCTTCCAGGAGGTGACGTCAGCTGAGCGTCATGCGAGAACCCAGAGAAGATCCCGCGCCTGCGCGCGCGCACACACACACACACACACACACACACACACGGCAGCGGCCATCCTCAAGATGGCATCCCCCGTTGTCTCTCCTGCCCAATCACCCGGAGTGGCCGGACAGATACTTGTGAGGCCCTGAAGCACACTGTGGGACACCACCACTGACCTCTAGGCCGGTAAGACAGCGTCACTGCTCCTGCAGCATTGGAGCGTGGGAGACACTGACATTCACAGGCATAGCCCCTGTGGGCTGCTGGGGCGAGTCCTCAGACTTGCTGCTGGTAGGCTCCGCTACTCCCAGGTGAGGCCAAAGAAACAAGTACATCCCCCGTGGGCCTGCAGCTACGAGGACGCCACCGCAGGGAAGCGCAGCAGCAGCCACGAGGACGCCACCGCAGGGAAGCGCAGCAGCAGCCACGAGGACGCCACCGCAGGGAAGCGCAGCAGCCACCTCCATCACAGCCCCTGTGCCGGTGGTAAGGAGAGGGGGGGGGGGGGGAAGGGAGGGAGCCCACGCGCAGACGGAACCCCCGTGGGTTTGTTGCGGCGGGAGAGCACTTGCGGCCGACCAACCCTTACCTGGTCCCCGCAGGCTCCACACCACGTCCTCGCGCCTGGAATCCGTCCTGGCGTCACCGGAGGATGGTGTGCCGCACGCAGGCCCGACCCCCGTGGGTCCGCTGCGGCAGCTCCACGGCACCTCAGCCGACCGCAGCAGGACCCATGCCGCTGCCAGAGCCAGCCGGCTGGGCGCCGGTTTTGAATCTTCGGCCCAAGAGGACCATCCTGGATCTCTGGAGGCTCCCTGTTCAAGGACAGGAAACCAACTGATGCGGGGAGAGGTACCGCCCCTTTTTATCCTGGAGGTTTCCTGTCCTTGAAGGGCGGATCCCCTCTCTCGTGGTGCTGTCATGGGTGCTGGAAAAAATTGGCTGGAATCATTAGTGAACGCCATGTTGTGTTTGGAGAGCCCCTGAGGTGCTTAAACAGTGGAGCTCCCCCAAATGTGACCTCATTCTGGAAAAAGGACCCCTCGAGGATTTTATCCAGGGGTATAGTGAGCATTTTGAGCCCACAGGTACTTTCACAGAATTTGATAACCTTTGGTCGTTAAATTGAAAATTGCAATTTGTTTTCATAAAAACGTTGCTCTAGCACAAACTTTATCACTTTTTCAAGACACAACACCAAAATGTGGACATTGCAGGTTGTTACCCACTTTCTTATGAGTGCAGCGATACCCCACATGTGACCAAAAACCTCTGCTTGGACAAACTGGAGGGCTCGGAACAGAAAGAGCACTATTTGAATGTTGGAAAAGCTGAAATAGATTGTTGGCACCATGTCGCATTTGCAGGGCCCCTAAAAGATACCTATACAGCAGAAACCTCCCACAAGTGACCCCATTTTGGAAACAAGACGCCAAGGATTTTATTCAGTGGTATAGAGAGCATTTTGAACCCTGGGAGCATCACAAAAATGTTGCTGTAGCAGCAAATTTCTCACTTTTAAGGGCGCTTTACATGCTACAATATATCTTACGATGTGTCGACGGGGTCACGTCGTAAGTGACGCACATTCGGCATCGTAAGTTACATTGTAGCATGTAACAGCTACGTGCGATTGAACGGTAAAACGTTCATCGCATGCACGTCGTTCATTTCCTAAAAATTGAATGTCAGATTGTTCATCGTACCCGATGAACAGATCTTACCTGCGTCCTGCGGCTCCCGCCGGCAATGCAAAAGGAAGGAGGTGGAGGAGCCTCCCTACACTGCCAGAGAGGCTCCTCCACCTGGTCCTTCACAATTACTATACCCCTACACTGCCAGAGAGGCTCCTCCACCTGGTCCTTTACAATTACTATACCCCTACACTGCCAGAGGAGGCTCCTCCACCTGGTCCTTCACAATCACTATACCCCTACACTGCCAGAGAGGCTCCTCCATCTGGTCCTCCACAATTACTATACCCCTACACTGCCAGAGAGGCTCCTCCATCTGGTCCTTCACAATTACTATACCCCTACACTGCCAGAGAGGCTCCTCCACCTGGTCCTTCACAATTACTATACCCCTACACTGCCAGAGAGGCTCCTCCATCTGGTCCTTCACAATTACTATACCCCTACACTGCCAGAGAGGCTCCTCCACCTGGTCCTTTACAATTACTATACCCCCTACACTGCCAGAGAGGCTCCTCCACCTGGTCCTTTACAATTACTATACCCCCTACACTGCCAGAGGAGGCTCCTCCACCTGGTCCTTTACAATTACTATACCCCTACACTGCCAGAGGAGGCTCCTCCACCTGGTCCTTTACAATTACTATACCCCTACACTGCCAGAGAAGCTCCTCCACCTGGTCCTTCACAATTACTATACCCCTACACTGCCAGAGAGGCTCCTCCACCTGGTCCTTCACAATTACTATACCCCTACACTGCCAGAGAAGCTCCTCCACCTGGGCCTTCACAATTACTATACCCCTACACTGCCAGAGAAGCTCCTCCACCTGGTCCTTTACAATTACTATACCCCTACACTGCCAGAGAAGCTCCTCCACCTGGTCCTTCACAATTACTATACCCCTACACTGCCAGAGAGGCTCCTCCACCTGGTCCTTCACAATTACTATACCCCTACACTGCCAGAGAGGCTCCTCCACCTGGTCCTTCACAATTACTATACCCCTACACTGCCAGAGAGGCTCCTCCACCTGGTCCTTCACAATTACTATACCCCTACACTGCCAGAGAGGCTCCTCCAGCTGGTCCTTTACAATTACTATACCCCTACACTGCCAGAGAGGCTCCTCCACCTGGTCCTTTACAATTACTATACCCCTACACTGCCAGAGGAGGCTCTTCCACCTGGTCCTTCACAATTACTATACCCCTACACTGCCAGAGAAGCTCCTCCACCTGGTCCTTCACAATTACTATACCCCTACACTGCCAGAGAAGCTCCTCCACCTGGTCCTTCACAATTACTATACCCCTACACTGCCAGAGAAGCTCCTCCACCTGGTCCTTCACAATTACTATACCCCTACACTGCCAGAGAGGCTCCTCCACCTGGTCCTTCACAATTACTATACCCCTACACTGCCAGAGAGGCTCCTCCACCTGGTCCTTCACAATTACTATACCCCTACACTGCCAGAGAGGCTCCTCCACCTGGTCCTTCACAATTACTATACCCCTACACTGCCAGAGAGGCTCCTCCACCTGGTCCTTCACAATTACTATACCCCTACACTCCCAGAGAGGCTCCTGCTGAAGAGTGTTGCTTTACAGGCATCTGATATTTGTATTTATAAAACAGAAAAAAACAAAAAGACAAGCACCAGAAATCTGTTGAGGAAAATGAAATAACAGACCATGGTAATGACAAATACTACACCTTCCAGGCTCTCTTGGGCGTCAGAGGAAAGTCCACCGTTATGAAGCTGGTCTTGGAGATACTGGATGATGGAAAATGCCAAACGCTTCTTATCTGCCATGGTATATGTTAACTCCTGTCCTCACAAGAGTAGCACCTGTAAACACATGAGGCCAAGTGTTAGGCATTTCACTATGTAGACCAGGGTAATGATATCTGCAGCAAGAAGATCAGTCAAGTTGGGAATCGTATTTCAAAGACCTCTTCCATGATACTAAGCGATGGCTATGACAGCAGCAGAGGAGGCCAGGACTGAGCACGTGAGAACATGCAACCTACACATGCTCAATGGCACAAAAGAGCTGTCCCCAAATCCCAGTGACTTGTGAGATCACGCTAGGCATTCTGGCAGCACTGAATGAAATGGCACTGGAAGTAGAAATAAAAAGCTGAGTAAAGGAAGAGGAGGAATATCACTGGCGATTAGAAAATTGTTTGGTTTTTTCCAAGTGGAGTTGCATGGAATAAAGTTTATACAACCCCTATAATCAGTAAATTAAACAAGTATAACATTATAACTTCCAAGTATAGATATTATTTCTACTCCATGATATAAGCATGAAATGAAAACCTAAAAAGTAAAAAAAAAAAATAAATAAATAAAAAATCCCACACATCAGCATGTTTCTCTGACATGAATCAGAATAAACATTTCCTGTTTTAGGTCAATTAGGAACCAAAATTATTTCTATTTGCCAAATACCAGAATAATGAGAATGTTTTTAGGCAATTTTATTACTTTCTGTAAAGTGAAAAGTTTCCATACACTAAAAGTACTATGCCTTTAACCCATATGGGACAGCCCATATGATGTCAATCTTGGGTGCAATTTCCAGATACCTGAAGGTGCCTTGATCATCTGTACAAACAGTTATACAAAAGTACAGTACGTACAAGATGGGAATGTCCACACATCATAATGCTCAGGAAGGAGACGGGTTCTGTGTACCAAAGATGAACGTGCCTTGGTCAGACATGTGCATATCAACCAAGAACAAAAGACCTTGTGAAGATGCTGGTGGAAGCTGGTAAGGTTCTGTCATTATCCATAGTGAAACAAGTACTGTATCAACATGGGCTGAAAGGCCACTCTGCTAGGAAGAAGCAATTACTCCAAAAGAAACATAAAAAAAAAACAGATTAATGTCTGAAAATGCCCACAGGAACAAAGACCTTCATTTTTTGGAGACATGTCCTGTGGTTTGACTAAACTAAAATTGAACTGTTTGGTTATAATGACCATTGTTACATTTGGAGGAAAAAGGGAGAAGCTTTGAAGCCTAAAACACCATCCCAACTGTGAAACACGGGGATGGCAGCATCATGATGTGGGGTTGCTTTGCTGCAGGAGGGACTGGTGCACTTCACAAAATAGATGGCATCATGAGGAAAGAAGATTATGTGACAATACTGAAGCAACATCTCAAGACATCAGCCAGGAACTTAAAGTTTTGGAGGAAATGAGTCTTCCAAATGGACAATGACCTGAAGCATACTGCCAAGCTGGTTACAAAGTGGCTTAGGCTAAGTTCACACTTCAGTTGTTTTGCATCAGTCACAATCCGTAGCCTTGCGGAATTACGGTATCCTGTAAAATATTTTGCAGGAATCCTGTTTTTCCCCATACGCTTCTATTAGTGACGTATTGTGACTGATGATGCTGTGTTGCATCCGCTGCGTCGCGGTCAGTCGTTTTTTAACTGACCGCCGGGCGGGAGCAACGCAGCCTGTAACGTTTTTTGAGCAGCGCGATCCGTAGGATTTCGCTGCGCATGCACTCTCTGGCTCCCCGCCCCCATAACCAGGATAAACATCGGGTAACCAAGCAATGCGCTTTGGTTAGTTACCCGATATTTACAGTGGTTACGGGTGCAGGGAGCCCGCGCTAAGCTGGTATCCAAGATAAATATCGGGTAACCAAGAAAAAAGTGCTTTGCTTTTAGTTACTCGATATTTACCCTGGATACAGTGTGCAAGAAGGCCGACGCTTCCCCACTCGGCTCCGCCCCCTCCCGCACTCCGCATGTGTACACTCAGACACACACTCACACTCACTTGTCCCCAGCCCTGCAGTCCCCGCGGCACTGACGTCCTCAGCTCCACGGCCCCGCCCCCTCCCGCACTTCGCATGTACACACTCATGTAGACACACACACACACACTCACCTGTCCCCACCCATGCAGACCGCGGCACTGACGTCCTCAGCACCGACCCCTGAACTCCGCCCCTCGAACTCTGCCCCCCACACAACGGAGTCTGACAAAGAAATTCTTTTCTTTGTCACCGTTGTCATCCGTTGTACAACGCATCAGTCACATGCGTCAAGCAATGCATGTGACTGATGCAAAACAACGGACGTGTGAACTTAGCCTTAAGGATAACAAAGTCAATGTTGTAGAGTGGCCATCACAAAACCGATCTCAATCCAATTGAAAATTTTGGGCAAAGTTGAAGGTTGGTGCGAGTAAGGAGACCTCCAAACATGGCTCAGTTATACCAGTTCTGTCAGGAGGAATGGGCCCAAATTCCTACCAACTATTGTGAGAAGCTTGTGGAAGGATATCTAAAACGTTTGACTCAAGTCACAGAGTTTAAGGGCAATGGTACCAAACACTAATTAAATGGATGTAAACTTTTGACGTTGCAGAAAGTAATAAAAATACATTAAAACATTCTCTCATTATTCTGGCATTTGGCAAATATAAATAATTTTGGTTCCCAATTGACCTAAACCGGGAAAGGTTTATTCTGATTTATGTCAGATAGTGAGAAAAACATGCAGATGTGTCTTTTTAGAGAGCAGAGGAAAAACCTGCAGATGTGTCTTTTTAGAGAGCAGAGGAAAAACCTGCAGATGTGTCTTTTTTAGAGAGCGGATGTAAATCTCTGGTTTCAACTGTGCCCCAAGTACCCCATGATATTTTTCTGTACTGTTAAATGTTACAGCAGGGTATGTGCTCATTTCCAATCTTAGGTTTTGCCTGTGAAATTGGCCACAGTGTGGCCATGCTTGTATGTTGTTTTTTTTTATTAACCAAGAAATTAGTCTGCAATCAAGTGAATGAGAACACACTTGTTTCCATTCAAAGGCAGCAACCCACAGCTGGTCCAGCTCCTATGAGAAGTGGAGGCAAATGTACATAGTTGCCTGTGCTACTAGCCAAGGACTGTGGGGTTTTTAGATCACCTTTCTTTTGTCTTGTGGCATCTGTTGACTTTTGCTAGCCTTTTTTTTTTTTTTGCACTCAAGCCATACATTTTGTGAGGAAAAAAAAGGCTCTGTTTTTTTGCCTTTGACATTATTTTTACACTTTTCAGCATAAAAGGTTGCATGCTTCACAAAACACGCACAGGCGTTCAGTAAATCATTTCAGGGGATATAATTGAGCAATTATGTTTTGACTTTTTAAAAAAATGAAAAGATGTGGAAACCCCATACCGTGCCCCCATGACAATCATTCAAAACAAAAAACAGGCAAACAAATAAAGCAGACTAGAAACAGCCCAAATTAAAGGAATAATAGGACAAAGGAAACAAAATTCGGGGGGTTCTCTGGGACCTTGCCTTAGGATCTGATATTCTATGCTCCGGTCTAATGTGAACTAGGGGCTGAAGATGAGTGAAGCTTTGGAGGTTCAGATCGCTGGCAGCAAACAAGCCTACCTCCACAGGCTGCAGCTTGACCCCCAAATCCAGTCTCTGATTGTGAGTCTCCGCCCACATACAGCCAGCCATAAGCAGATCACTTCCAAGGGAGGGTGGACAGGTCTTGTCAAACTTTTATTTGTTGTTGCACACTACATGTGATCACGCTGTTCTTACCCCAATGTGCGCTGTTCACACACTGCACGTGGCTCGCCCAGGGCTGAGCACAGCGATGCACCAGTGTTGTTCACATGTACAGTATTCAATCCTCGAACCTGAACCTTGATTTTTAAATTTGGAGTTCGGTTTGAAAACCAAACCTTTGGTTCACTCATCTCTACCAGGGGCTCCTCTGCCTATTACGTAGCAGTCCGGTAACACAGAACAGCCGCAATTCTGGTGTCAGACCCCACCGACCCGATATTGGTGATCTCTCCTAAGAATGGTTCATCAGTATCTGATCAGTAGGAGCCCCATCAGCCGTTCTATGCTCCGGTCTAATGTAAATCAGGGGCACATCTGCCTATTACGTAGCAGTCGGGTAACACAGAACAGCCCAATTCTGGTGAGCTCTAAGAACAGTTCATCAGTGGCATAACTGGACATAATGCAGACATGTAGAAGCGCATTACCACGAGGGATAGCACCTCAGTTATGTCAACTACACTATGTGGGCGCATCCATCCAAAAACAAGCCCTTCCCCATAAATAAGCTCAGCTTGATTTTTAGGGATTTTTGAAGTAGGCTTTAAGCTTTAAATATAAGCCCTACTCCAAAAATAAGCCCTAGTAAGTCAGCGCCTCCAGGGCTAGGTTATGTCACTAACATCACAGACAAAACCACAGACCTAATGCTAGAGGCGCTGGAATAGTCCTAATGTAGCTCCCAAATCATCCTGTAGCTTCCTCCCCCCATGGCAGAGTAAAATCTGCTCACCTGCTCCGAGTCCCGCCTCCTGAGTAATGCCGCCTGGTTCCTGCCTGCTGGCCACTACAGCGCTATGATGTTTGCTTGGTTGCCGCTCCTGAGTCCTGCCTTCCGAATGTTGCCACCTGGCCGCTACTGCGCTATGGTGTGGGCTTGGCTGCTGCTCCATAGCCCCACCTCCTGCCTCCCGAGTGCCGCCTGTTAGATCCCACCTCCTGGCCGGCTCTGCTCGCTCCCGCAGAAGTAGCCACGTGTGACCACCATTCCCGAGTCCCGCTCCAGGCTCCCACCTTCTGCCCCCTCCCAGCCGCATAGACAAGAAGAGTGCCACTGTCACACAAAGTGTTTTCAGGGTGCCAGTAAGTGTTATCATAAGAGACACTGAGACTGCACCTGAAATTGTGAATGTAAGTTAGGGTTACGGTTACTAACCCTAAAGCTGGCCATACACCTTCAAGGTAAATTGAAGTCTAAACTCTAAAGGGGGCTTTACACGTTGCGACATCGCTAATGCGGAGTCGTTGGGGTCACGGAATTTGTGACGCACATCCGGCCGCATTAGCGATGTTGTTGCGTGTGACACCGATGAGCGATTTTGCATCGTTGCAAAAACGTGCAAAATCGCTCATCAGGGACATGGGGGTCCATTCTCGATTATCGTTACTGCAGCAGTAACGATGTAGTTCGTCATCGCTATGTGTGATGCCGCAGGAACGAGGAACCTCTCCTTACCTGCCTCCTGGCTGCTATGAGGAAGGAAGGAGGTGGGTGGGATGTTCCGGCCGCTCATCTCCGCCCCTCCACTTCTATTGGGCGGCCGGTCAGTGACGTTGCACGGACCGCCCCCTTAGAAAGGAGGCGGTTCGCCGGTCACAGCGACGTCGCCGGGCAGGTAAGTATGTGTGACGGGTCTGCGCGATGTTGTGCGACACAGGCAGCGATTTGCCCATGTCGCGCAACAGATGGGGGTGGGTACCCATGCTAGAGATATCGGGACAGATATCGCAGCGTGTAAAGTAGCCTTAAGGCTAAGTTCACACTTGCGTTGTTTTGCATCAATCACAATGCATCGCCTTGAGGAATTACGGTATCCTGCAAAATATTTTGCAGGAATCCGTTTTTTTCCCACAGGCTTCTATTAGCGACGGATTGTGACTGATGACCCTGCATTGCATCCACCGCGTGTGGATCAGTCATTTACTGATTGGACATAAAGGCAGGAGCAACACTGAATGTAACGTTTTTTGTGTTCGGCGGATCGTTTTTTTTACTGTGAGCATGCGCACAGTAAAAAAACATGATCTACTGTAAATTCAGTTCCAGCAGCAGGCCGGTCACCCGATCGCTCACAGCGGCCGGCCGGTCACCCGATCGCTCACAGCGGCCGGCCGGTCACCCGATCGCTCACAGCGGCCGGCCGGTCACCCGATCGCTCACAGCGGCCGGCCGGTCACCCGATCGCTCACAGCGGCCGGCCGGTCACCCGATCGCTCACAGCGGCCGGCCGGTCACCCGATCGCTCACAGCGGCCGGCCGGTCACCCGATCGCTCACAGCGGCAGGACGGTCACCCGATCGCTCACAGCGGCCGGCCGGTCACCCGATCGCTCACAGCGGCCGGCCGGTCACCCGATCGCTCACAGCGGCCGGCCGGTCACCCGATCGCTCACAGCGGCCGGCCGGTCACCCGATCGCTCACAGCGGCCGGCCGGTCACCCGATCGCTCACAGCGGCCGGCCGGTCACCCGATCGCTCACAGCGGCCGGCCGGTCACCCGATCGCTCACAGCGGCCGGCCGGTCACCCGATCGCTCACAGCGGCCGGCCGGTCACCCGATCGCTCACAGCGGCCGGCCGGTCACCCGATCGCTCACAGCGGCCGGCCGGTCACCCGATCGCTCACAGCGGCCGGCCGGTCACCCGATCGCTCACAGCGGCCGGCCGGTCACCCGATCGCTCACAGCGGCCGGCCGGTCACCCGATCGCTCACAGCGGCCGGCCGGTCACCCGATCGCTCACAGCGGCAGGACGGTCACCCGATCGCTCACAGCGGCCGGCCGGTCACCCGATCGCTCACAGCGGCCGGCCGGTCACCCGATCGCTCACAGCGGCCGGCCGGTCACCCGATCGCTCACAGCGGCCGGCCGGTCACCCGATCGCTCACAGCGGCCGGCCGGTCACCCGATCGCTCACAGCGGCCGGCCGGTCACCCGATCGCTCACACCGGCCGGCCGGTCACCCGATCGCTCACACCGGCCGGCCGGTCACCCGATCGCTCACACCGGCCGGCCGGTCACCCGATCGCTCACACCGGCCGGCCGGTCACCCGATCGCTCACAGCGGCCGGCCGGTCACCCGATCGCTCAGTGGCCGGCCGCCTGTAAAACAAAACAAAAAAAAAACAACAACAACGGATGGTTGTTTTGCAGCATCAGTCACATCAGTTGTGCCACTATCTACAACACATCCATTGTATCAGTCACACAACTGATTGTAACAGATGGAAAACACCACAAGTGTGAACTTAGCCTTAATGTGTCATTGCTGTTCATAGAATAAAAAATAATTAAGCCCCCCCCCCCCAAAAAAAAAAAAATAAGCCTGGCCTTTTTTTGGAAATGAAAATATTATAAGACCCTGTCTTATTTTTGGAAAGTCACCCTATTACATAGCAGCATCGTGGGGGGCATCTCAGCAGCTGCGGCAGGTGGGAGTATTACAGTACACCGCCCCATAGGGTTACTGGCCACAGATCCAGCCCTGCCCAGGATGTTCTACACCTATAGACCCAACCATCTCTAGTGTTCTCTGCTATCAGCCACTTGCTGCAGAACAGCTGATGTGCACAGGATCCCCTGCCTTATGTCATATACAGAAGAGCTCCTCCTCCAGCAGCACGGCCGCCTCCACACACAGCGATAAGCCACTAGGACCCCGGGGTAATTAAAGGCGTCTCTTACCAGCAATACACACATGCGACCACCGTCCCTGGCAGCGGATGCGGAAACAGCTGAAGTGAGCAGCACAGGAAGTGACGTCATCCGCGACTCGCTGTAAAGGAGGCGTGAGTGTTTGTGCGATACAAGGCACACAGCGCCGGCCATATTGTAAGCACAGTGCTACAGATAGCACAGCACAGAGCGACTGTATAGAAACTATAGACGCGCCTCCCCGCACACGTGACCGCTGCTCCCACACTGCACTGCGCGGCCGGTCTGGAGGCTTATCTGACAGACGGAGCACATGGCGCCCACAGGTACCGGTAGAAGCGTCCTGTGTGGGGCGGGCCCCCGGGGATATGGTGGGCGCAGCGGCTGTAGAGCACGGTATTACAGGGATCAGCTGAGGCGGAAATAGCATGTGACCAGTGCTGCCTGTGTAGATACAGTGTGGCCAGTGCTGCCTGTGTAGATACAGTGTGGCCAGTGCTGCCTGTGTAGATACAGTGTGGCCAGTGCTGCCTGTGTAGATACAGTGTGGCCAGTGCTGCCTGTGTAGATACAGTGTGGCCAGTGCTGCCTGTGTAGATACAGTGTGGCCAGTGTAGATACAGTGTGACCAGTGCTGCCTGTGTAGATACAGTGTGGCCAGTGCTGCCTGTGTAGATACAGTGTGGCCAGTGCTGCCTGTGTAGATACAGTGTGGCCTGTGTAGATACAGTGTGACCAGTGCTGCCTGTGTAGATACAGTGTGGCCAGTGCTGCCTGTGTAGATACAGTGTGGCCAGTGCTGCCTGTGTAGATACAGTGTGGCCAGTGCTGCCTGTGTAGATACAGTGTGGCCAGTGCTGCCTGTGTAGATACAGTGTGGCCAGTGCTGCCTGTGTAGATACAGTGTGGCCAGTGCTGCCTGTGTAGATACAGTGTGGCCAGTGCTGCCTGTGTAGATACAGTGTGGCCAGTGCTGCCTGTGTAGATACAGTGTGGCCAGTGCTGCCTGTGTAGATACAGTGTGACCAGTGCTGCCTGTGTAGATACAGTGTGACCAGTGCTGCCTGTGTAGATACAGTGTGACCAGTGCTGCCTGTGTAGATACAGTGTGACCAGTGCTGCCTGTGTAGATACAGTGTGACCAGTGCTGCCTGTGTAGATACAGTGTGGCCAGTGCTGCCTGTGTAGATACAGTGTGGCCAGTGCTGCCTGTGTAGATACAGTGTGGCCTGTGTAGATACAGTGTGACCAGTGCTGCCTGTGTAGATACAGTGTGGCCAGTGCTGCCTGTGTAGATACGTGGCCTGTGTAGATACAGTGTGGCCAGTGCTGCCTGTGTAGATACAGTGTGGCCAGTGCTGCCTGTGTAGATACAGTGTGGCCAGTGCTGCCTGTGTAGATACAGTGTGGCCAGTGCTGCCTGTGTAGATACAGTGTGGCCAGTGCTGCCTGTGTAGATACAGTGTGCCAGTGCTGCCTGTGTAGATACAGTGTGACCAGTGCTGCCTGTGTAGATACAGTGTGACCAGTGCTGCCTGTGTAGATACAGTGTGGACCAGTGCTGCCTGTGTAGATACAGTGTGACCAGTGCTGCCTGTGTAGATACAGTGTGACCAGTGCTGCCTGTGTAGATACAGTGTGACCAGTGCTGCCTGTGTAGATACAGTGTGACCAGTGCTGCCTGTGTAGATACAGTGTGACCAGTGCTGCCTGTGTAGATACCAGTGTGACCAGTGCTGCCTGTGTAGATACAGTGTGGCCAGTGCTGCCTGTGTAGATACAGTGTGGCCAGTGCTGCCTGTGTAGATACAGTGTGGCCAGTGCTGCCTGTGTAGATACAGTGTGGCCAGTGCTGCCTGTGTAGATACAGTGTGGCCAGTGCTGCCTGTGTAGATACAGTGTGGCCAGTGCTGCCTGTGTAGATACAGTGTGGCCAGTGCTGCCTGTGTAGATACAGTGTGGCCAGTGCTGCCTGTGTAGATACAGTGTGGCCAGTGCTGCCTGTGTAGATACAGTGTGGCCAGTGCTGCCTGTGTAGATACAGTGTGGCCAGTGCTGCCTGTGTAGATACAGTGTGGCCAGTGGCTGCCTGTGTAGATACAGTGTGCCAGTGCTGCCTGTGTAGATTACAGTGTGACCAGTGCTGCCTGTGTAGATACAGTGTGACCAGTGCTGCCTGTGTAGATACAGTGTGACCAGTGCTGCTGTGTAGATACAGTGTGACCAGTGCTGCCTGTGTAGATACAGTGTGACCAGTGCTGCCTGTGTAGATACAGTGTGACCAGTGCTGCCTGTGTAGATACAGTGTGACCAGTGCTGCCTGTGTAGATACAGTGTGACCAGTGCTGCCTGTGTAGATACAGTGTGGCCGGGCTGTGGCGGCCAGTGCTGCCTGTGTAGATACAGTGTGACCAGTGCTGCCTGTGTAGATACAGTGTGGCCGGGCTGTGGCGGCCAGTGCTGCCTGTGTAGATACAGTGTGGCCAGTGCTGCCTGTGTAGATACAGTGTGACCAGTGCTGCCTGTGTAGATACAGTGTGACCAGTGCTGCCTGTGTAGCTACAGTGTGACCAGTGCTGCCTGTGTAGATACAGTGTGACCAGTGCTGCCTGTGTAGATACAGTGTGACCAGTGCTGCCTGTGTAGATACAGTGTGACCAGTGCTGCCTGTGTAGATACAGTGTGACCAGTGCTGCCTGTGTAGATACAGTGTGACCAGTGCTGCCTGTGTAGATACAGTGTGACCAGTGCTGCCTGTGTAGATACAGTGTGACCAGTGCTGCCTGTGTAGATACAGTGTGACCAGTGCTGCCTGTGTAGATACAGTGTGACCAGTGCTGCCTGTGTAGATACAGTGTGACCAGTGCTGCCTGTGTAGATACAGTGTGACCAGTGCTGCCTGTGTAGATACAGTGTGGCCAGTGCTGCCTGTGTAGATACAGTGTGGCCAGTGCTGCCTGTGTAGATACAGTGTGGCCTGTGTAGATACAGTGTGACCAGTGTGGCCTGTGTAGATACAGTGTGGCCAGTGCTGCCTGTGTAGATACAGTGTGGCCAGTGCTGCCTGTGTAGATACAGTGTGGCCAGTGCTGCCTGTGTAGATACAGTGTGGCCAGTGCTGCCTGTGTAGATACAGTGTGGCCAGTGCTGCCTGTGTAGATACAGTGTGGCCAGTGCTGCCTGTGTAGATACAGTGTGGCCAGTGCTGCCTGTGTAGATACAGTGTGGCCAGTGCTGCCTGTGTAGATACAGTGTGACCAGTGCTGCCTGTGTAGATACAGTGTGACCAGTGCTGCCTGTGTAGATACAGTGTGACCAGTGCTGCCTGTGTAGATACAGTGTGACCAGTGCTGCCTGTGTAGATACAGTGTGACCAGTGCTGCCTGTGTAGATACAGTGTGACCAGTGCTGCCTGTGTAGATAGTGTGACCAGTGCTGCCTGTGTAGATACAGTGTGACCAGTGCTGCCTGTGTAGATACAGTGTGGCCAGTGCTGCCTGTGTAGATACAGTGTGACCAGTGCTGCCTGTGTAGATACAGTGTGGCCAGTGCTGCCTGTGTAGATACAGTGTGGCCAGTGCTGCCTGTGTAGATACAGTGTGGCCAGTGCTGCCTGTGTAGATACAGTGTGGCCAGTGCTGCCTGTGTAGATACAGTGTGGCCAGTGCTGCCTGTGTAGATACAGTGTGGCCAGTGCTGCCTGTGTAGATACAGTGTGACCAGTGCTGCCTGTGTAGATACAGTGTGACCAGTGCTGCCTGTGTAGATACAGTGTGACCAGTGCTGCCTGTGTAGATACAGTGTGACCAGTGCTGCCTGTGTAGATACAGTGTGGCCGGGCTGTGGCGGCCAGTGCTGCCTGTGTAGATACAGTGTGACCAGTGCTGCCTGTGTAGATACAGTGTGGCCGGGCTGTGGCGGCCAGTGCTGCCTGTGTAGATACAGTGTGACCAGTGCTGCCTGTGTAGATACAGTGTGACCAGTGCTGCCTGTGTAGATACAGTGTGGCCGGGCTGTGGCGGCCAGTGCTGCCTGTGTAGATACAGTGTGACCAGTGCTGCCTGTGTAGATACAGTGTGGCCAGTGCTGCCTGTGTAGATACAGTGTGGCCGGGCTGTGGTGGCCTGTGCTGCCTGTGTAGATACAGTGTGACCAGTGCTGCCTGTGTAGATACAGTGTGACCTGTGCTGCCTGTGTAGATACAGTGTGTCCAGTGCTGCCTGTGTAGATACAGTGTGGCCGGGCTGTGGCGGCCAGTGCTGCCTGTGTAGATACAGTGTGGCCGGGCTGTGGCGGCCAGTGCTGCCTGTGTAGATACAGTGTGACCAGTGCTGCCTGTGTAGATACAGTGTGGCCGGGCTGTGGCGGCCAGTGCTGCCTGTGTAGATACAGTGTGACCTGTGCTGCCTGTGTAGATACAGTGTGACCAATGCTGCCTGTGTAGATACAGTGTGACCAATGCTGCCTGTGTAGATACAGTGTGACCAGTGCTGCCTGTGTAGATACAGTGTGGCCGGGCTGTGGCGGCCAGTGCTGCCTGTGTAGATACAGTGTGGCCGGGCTGTGGCGGCCAGTGCTGCCTGTGTAGATACAGTGTGACCAGTGCTGCCTGTGTAGATACAGTGTGGCCGGGCTGTGGCGGCCAGTGCTGCCTGTGTAGATACAGTGTGACCTGTGCTGCCTGTGTAGATACAGTGTGGCCAGTGCTGCCTGTGTAGATACAGTGTGGCCGGGCTGTGGAGGCCAGTGCTGCCTGTGTAGATACAGTGTGACCAGTGCTGCCTGTGTAGATACAGTGTGACCAGTGCTGCCTGTGTAGATACAGTGTGACCAGTGCTGCCTGTGTAGATACAGTGTGACCAGTGCTGCCTGTGTAGATACAGTGTGACCAGTGCTGCCTGTGTAGATACAGTGTGACCAGTGCTGCCTGTGTAGATACAGTGTGACCAGTGCTGCCTGTGTAGATACAGTGTGACCAGTGCTGCCTGTGTAGATACAGTGTGACCAGTGCTGCCTGTGTAGATACAGTGTGACCAGTGCTGCCTGTGTAGATACAGTGTGACCAGTGCTGCCTGTGTAGATACAGTGTGACCAGTGCTGCCTGTGTAGATACAGTGTGACCAGTGCTGCCTGTGTAGATACAGTGTGACCAGTGCTGCCTGTGTAGATACAGTGTGACCAGTGCTGCCTGTGTAGATACAGTGTGGCCAGTGCTGCCTGTGTAGATACAGTGTGGCCAGTGCTGCCTGTGTAGATACAGTGTGGCCAGTGCTGCCTGTGTAGATACAGTGTGACCAGTGCTGCCTGTGTAGATACTGAGTGGACGGGCTCGGGCTGTGGAGGCCAGTGCTGCCTGTGTAGATACTGTGTGGACGGGCTCGGGCTGTGGAGGCCAGTGCTGCCTGTGTAGATACTGTGTGGACGGGCTCTGGCTGTGGCGGCCAGTGCTGCCTGTGTAGATACTGAGTGGACGGGCTCTGGCTGTGGCGGCCAGTGCTGCCTGTGTAGATACTGAGTGGACGGGCTGTGGCGGCCAGTGCTGCCTGTGTAGATACTGAGTGGACGGGCTGTGGCGGCCAGTGCTGCCTGTGTAGATACTGTGTGGACGGGCTCTGGCTGTGGCGGCCAGTGCTGCCTGTGTAGATACTGTGTGGACGGGCTCTGGCTGTGGCGGCCAGTGCTGCCTGTGTAGATACTGTGTGGACGGGCTCTGGCTGTGGCGGCCAGTGCTGCCTGTGTAGATACTGTGTGGACGGGCTCTGGCTGTGGCGGCCAGTGCTGCCTGTGTAGATACTGTGTGGACGGGCTCTGGCTGTGGTGGCCAGTGCTGCCTGTGTAGATACAGTGTGGCCGGGCTGTGGCGGCCAGTGCTGCCTGTGTAGATACTGTGTGGACGGGCTCTGGCTGTGGCGGCCAGTGCTGCCTGTGTAGATACAGTGTGGCCGGGCTGTGGCGGCCAGTGCTGCCTGTGTAGATACTGTGTGGACGGGCTCTGGCTGTGGCGGCCAGTGCTGCCTGTGTAGATACTGTGTGGACGGGCTCTGGCTGTGGCGGCCAGTGCTGCCTGTGTAGATACTGAGTGGACGGGCTCTGGCTGTGGCGGCCAGTGCTGCCTGTGTAGATACTGTGTGGACGGGCTCTGGCTGTGGCGGCCAGTGCTGCCTGTGTAGATACTGTGTGGACGGGCTCTGGCTGTGGCGGCCAGTGCTGCCTGTGTAGATACAGTGTGGCCGGGCTGTGGCGGCCAGTGCTGCCTGTGTAGATACTGTGTGGACGGGCTCTGGCTGTGGCGGCCAGTGCTGCCTGTGTAGATACTGTGTGGACGGGCTATGGCGGCCAGTGCTGCCTGTGTAGATACTGAGTGGACGGGCTATGGCTGTGGCGGCCAGTGCTGCCTGTGTAGATACTGAGTGGACGGGCTATGGCTGTGGCGGCCAGTGCTGCCTGTGTAGATACTGTGTGGACGGGCTATGGCGGCCAGTGCTGCCTGTGTAGATACTGAGTGGACGGGCTATGGCTGTGGCGGCCAGTGCTGCCTGTGTAGATACTGAGTGGACGGGCTCTGGCTGTGGCGGCCAGTGCTGCCTGTGTAGATACTGAGTGGACGGGCTCTGGCTGTGGCGGCCAGTGCTGCCTGTGTAGATACTGTGTGGACGGGCTCTGGCTGTGGCGGCCAGTGCTGCCTGTGTAGATACTGTGTGGACGGGCTCTGGCTGTGGCGGCCAGTGCTGCCTGTGTAGATACTGAGTGGACGGGCTGTGGCGGCCAGTGCTGCCTGTGTAGATACTGAGTGGACGGGCTTTGTAGCCTTTCTTTTTTTCTTCATGGAACCTTATTAATATTCAGCACTGAGAGGTCATTGTTTCTTTGAACTTAAAGGGAGCCTGTCAGGTGCAGTATGCACAGGAGCAGGAGCAGTTCTGGGGGGATATTGCTAATCCTTGCCTAACCGTCCCTGTATACACTAGCATAGATAGAGAGATCTTTACAATAAGATTACTAAAGATCTTTTTTCTTATGCTAATTAGCACAGGGGAATAGTCATAAGGGTGTTACTTCCCCTGACTAGTCCGTCCTCTTAGCATGTTATCCCGCCCACAGGGGTGTACTAACATGCTATTCAGTGCAGCGTCACGAGCAGTGATGCAGGTACCGGTGTTCGCGGTGAATGCGCTGCTGAATGCATGGCACTTCCGGTCATGCGCACTATGAAGCCGGGTGTACACGTCCTGTCTTCAGAGAGGTCTCCTGTGCATGACTAGAAGTGCGGGACATTCAGAAGCATAAGCACAGGTATCAGCGCGGGAGAAAAAGATCACACACAACAGAGGCGCACATCAAACCGTGATAACAAGAAAGAATCTCTATAATTTTATTGAATCCATAGAAAACACAATAAAATCAATTAAGAACAAGGATTCTGAAACCCGACCTCTGCAGATGTATACAAAGCTGTGCCTGACAATCAATAGAGGCCAGTATAGAAAAATGGTACAATATAAATACACAATTATCATCATGAGGTACTGCACATAGCTAGATAAGGTAACAATAATGGCCTGTATATCCACACACCCAGGAGGAGATGGTAAATATATCGGTATGTACAAAGCCTTAGTGCATATGATATGTATCACACAATAATAAGAAATATCATAATGCATGGTCATAACCAGAATGCTACTGGAAACTAACCGCAGCAATATATAGAACCGTAAGAGAAAAGGATTTCTTATAGTTACCTCATGGGCAAATGAATGGTATATCACAGTATTAGACTAGAGCCAATGCATAATAGTGCCCTGTGAACACGGTGTAATGAACATGAGTATCTCAATGGGACTTGTGCTACCATGACTGTGTCTGTGTACACAGAAGTGACTTAACCCTCAAACAATAAGGAAATTCCTGTACCTGCCGCTATAAGGGTACTTTCACACTTGCGTCAATTTCCTTCCGTCACAATCCGCCCTCTTGAAAAACAGCAGAATCCGTTAACAAATTCCGCTGTTTCTCAGACTTGCATGGATGACGGATTGTGCCAAAAGTACCTGCGTTGCTTCCGCTGGGCGACGCTGCGTTGCTTCCGCCGGGCATAAGGAACGCAGCATGTAACGTTTTTTGAGCAGCGGAATCCTTTCGTTTTTCACTGCGCATGCTCCTCTTTTTTTTTTTTATCACAAACTTTATTTTGTCTCTCGGTGGCCGAACGATCGGCTTGTGAGGGCGGCCCAACGATCGGCTTGTGAGGGCGGCCCAACGATCGGCTTGTGAGGGCGGCCCAACGATCGGCTTGTGAGGGCGGCCCAACGATCGGCTTGTGAGGGCGGCCCAACGATCGGCTTGTGAGGGCGGCCCAACGATCGGCTTGTGAGGGCGGCCCAACGATCGGCTTGTGAGGGCGGCCCAACGATCGGCTTGTGAGGGCGGCCCAACGATCGGCTTGTGAGGGCGGCCCAACGATCGGCTTGTGAGGGCGCTCAGGCGAGCAGCCGGCTTGTGAGGGCGCTCAGGCAAGCGTTCACAATAGTCTGCCGCCGGTAAAACTGTAAAGGAAAGAAACTTTCCATTGTTTTGTATGATCCGTTGCATTCGTCACCCAATGCAATGCAATGGATGCCGTTCAACGCAAGTGTGAAACTAGCCTAAGAATAAACTTGAGATTAAAAATATCAAGAGGAAGCAGATAGAGATTTGTCCCAAAATAGAAACCACATAATTATCAACCGGCCCGGTATATGAATTATAAGATGATTGCAGCTGTCAGAGGTAAGCAGGAAGCCATGCATGTAAAAGTGGAGGACTGGAAGAGAGTGGTGTGCCGCAGTCAGGAGCAATGAAGGAAGCAAGATTTGCTAAAGGAGGTCATGGAAAACCCCACACACTACACTGCTTAGCAGCTTCGTCAGGAAGTGATCCATGTGAACATTATGTATGTGTGTGTATGTCCCACCGGTGATCAGAGTAAACACAGGTGTGTGGGAGCCAGAAGAGACGTTCATATGAGTCCGGGAACGCTAGTATACATAATGGATGAACAATACCCTTGAACCATATGCGTCATTATAGCGAGCCCACAACTGACCAGGATGCGTACAAGTGTAGAGAGGCAAGAGGCGACACACATCATATTCACGTGTGTGGAAGTGCGAATAGGCCGATACCCACAATAGGGGGGCCACGTCATTGGTGTATTGCGCGTACGCGATTCCAACATTACAGCGTATGCGCAAATTCACGATCAGAGCAACTGCGCAATAACAGATAAACAAGGCTCCGTCAAAGCACATATATATATATATATAATGCAAATGAGGAAGCCAAGAAACACAAACATACACGTTGCTGGTTTACTGCGCATGCATGATTGTGCCATTATGGCAAGCGTGCAGATTTAAAGTCAGTTACTATATGATTGAGAATGATCTTGCACATGTAATTACATTAAAGGTGTGAAGGCACAAATATACCATCAGAGCAACTGCAATTACAGAGAATCAGTAGGTTATATTTAGAGTATATATAGTAATCACATGTGTGAATCCACGTACAAATCACGTGCGTTTAAACTACATGAAGGATTTAAGGAATATGCATATCAAGGAACTAAGGTAGACTGCCGAGACCCACCCACCGGTTCCCCCTCCCCACTGCGCAATGAAGGAGACCATACATGGAATATCTTTCTTTTGTTCTTTATTGAAGGTATCCACGTAACACCATTCAATTTTGATATAAAAAGGGGGTTGCTTGATATTTTGGCCACAGCTTTTACCACAGGCACAAATCCGCCTTAAACCTGAGGGAGGAGGCCCGATGCCTACGGCCGTCCGTGGCAGGTTGGCTTTCACCAAATCCCTCTTGCACCGGCCACGGAGTAGCGAAGGCCCACGCCTGAGCTGCGACCCCCACACAGGGCCCTCATGGCCCGCTCAACCCCGTCCTGGATGTCTGACAGGAAAATATCCAGACCTATGTCATTGAGGCTAAAACCATCCTCTAGCACCAATCTGCTGATCTCTGATTCCAGCAACTCATGTCCCAGCACTATCCCTCTTCCTGACGCTATAAATTTGGCGATCTGCATATTGACATGCCGCCTTGACCTTTCCACAGCCGCTATGTTCCTTGCCCCTATCCAGCTTAATCTTGGTAATATACTGGACCATACCACTACTACGTTGCTGAAGAAGCCGCTAAACCTATCCAGGTCTGCTTGCATGACCGCTAGCAGTTCCTGGATCCTCACATTTACCAGGTCGTTCCACCCGCGTGGATGACTAGCACTACTGGGCCCGTGGCTATCCTTGCTATGTTCACTACCTCGGGCAGGACCTGTGTCCAGGCCATGCCCCGATCTCCTCTCCAATGGAACTTGAGGTGATGAAATCCCAGCTCGCTTCCACCTGGTCTCGACTCGGCCCGCCGTGCTGCCCAGAATATGTGTGAGTGACCTAGGATCCAAATGCTAGGTCTCGCCGGATCTAGGAAGAAAAGATGTTAGCAACTGTACTCAGCATATTTATCATAGTGTCAGCGTCCATCATTGTATTAGTGTTGTCATAGCTTTTGGTGGCGGAACTACGGGACTGAATGGTTAGCAATGATTAGTTATCTGAGGGATGTGGAAAGATGTAGTGACTGCCGAGGCTGGTTTGAGGTTAAAACTTGTGGTAAAATTTGGTGGTTGGCAGGGATCGGGGGGTTAAATTAGATCTGGCCTAATATAGCGGAAGAAACGGTCTGATTTCCAACGCCCTATCCGCTTTATCTCCTCGTTCGAGAAGCCGGCCCTTGCTGCCTCGGTTGCTGCGCCTATGCGGAAGGAGTGTGTGCTATAATCCCCTGGCTGTAAGCCCAGGTTGGAAAGTGACGTTTTTAGCAAGGCTGAAAACTGCGTTGCCGTGAGCGGGGATCCATCCGCGTGCTCTAAAAAGAATTTGTTGGGAACCCGAGACTCTAAGTAACACTGCAAGATAAGGATGGGACAGAGGGGGCCGGGAAACGGGAAAATGGGGAACCAAACTCCTCTACCGAGCTGATCTGTTTTAGAGCGCCTTATGCGAACTCGTACTCCACCATTGCAAATTATAATGTCGTCGTGGAGCAGACCCCCGGGACGAGCTGATGATCTGCTGACTAATTCACTGACTCGCAAAGCCCCAAAGAATGCAAGCAAGAAGGCAGCCGAGAACAAGCGGACCTCGCTGTCATTGGCACAAACGTCGCCTAGCTGGTTTATTACTTATTTATTGCCTGAGAGGATGGCAAATGAAATGGGCCTTCTGCTTTCAGTGCATTGACGCTTCCGCTTCCAGCCTTTAACGGCCTGCGTAAACAGGAAGGCCTTGGTGACATCAGGCCATCCACGAACCCGGAAGTGAAAGGCTATGCCTGCGAGCCGCTGCTGCGCTACTGTACCCGACACGCCATTACTATGCAAATGCGCTATATACCGAGCAACGAAGTTGCTGAGAAAATAAGCAGACACCTGGCTAGGCAGCGGATGTGCTATATTTAACCATTCGTTACAAGCCTTACCGTACGAACGCCACGTAGATGGAGCTAGAGATGCCTGGACCAAAGGCATCAGCTGTCCTCGGGGACCGTCCAAAGGAACTGTGGACAGTTCTGGCCAATGCTGTCCGCTTCCGGATGTAATACATGAAACTTCTGAAATTCAAAACGTGATAAGGCATCAGCTATAGTGTTATCGAACCCTGGCACGTGACGGGCCCTGAACCAGATGTTATGCTCGAGGCACTTGAGGACTAAATAGCGCAGTAAGCTGATCACTGGCGGGGAGGAAGATGCCAGGTGGTTAATGGCGTGGACGACACTTATGTTGTCGGTCCAGAAGCAGATTCGTTTGTTCGCTAGCTGTTCTGCCCAAAGATCCGTAGCTACAATTATAGGGAACAGCTCGAGTAAAGTGAGGTTTTTTGTCCAACCTGACAAGTGCCATTTTTGGGGCCAGCGACTAGCGCACCACTTGGGACCAAGGAAAACTCCGAATCCGGTGGACCCGGCAGCATCCGAAAATAGAGATATGTCAGAGCTGGAAACCTCCTGTTCCTGGAAACACGTGCGTCCATTGTAAGTAGCTAGAAAAGACCTCCATACACGTAGGTCCTCCCGTAGGGCGCTGGTGATGCGAATTCTGTTGTGGGGGGCAGCTATGCCCCTAGTGGCCAGGCAAAGTCTCCGGGAAAAGATCCTTCCCATGGGCATGACTCTACAGGCGAAGGCGAGCAAGCCTAATAGAGATTGCATTTGCGCCAGGGTTACCTTACGAACCGCACAGAACCCGTCAATGAGCGATGTTGTTTTTTGGACCTTTTCCAGTGGTAACCGAAACATCATCTTAATTGAGTCTATTTCGATTCCCAAAAAGGAAAGGCAGGTCACAGGGCCAACTGTTTTTTTCGTCCGACAGCGGAACCCCGAACTTGTCCGCTAATGCCTGGAATGAATTTAACGCAATAGCGCATGTTTCCGAGTTGGCGGGGCCAACGAACAGGAAATCATCTAGATAATGGGTGACTGATTTGTTCTTTACCACGTCCTTAACCACCCATTCTAGGAAGGTGCTGAAGAGCTCGAAGTGAGAGCAGGATATGGAGCAACCCATGGGAAGGCACATGTCATAAAAGAATTTTTTGTTGAAATAGCACCCTAGCAGGTGGTGACAATCAGGGTGCACTGGTAGCAGGCGAAAGGCGGACGCTATGTCTGATTTAGCCATTAATGCTCCTTGCCCTGCTTTTGCGTACAAGTCCGACTGCTTTGTCAAAAGACACGTAGGACACTGCTGAGTCCTCTGTGGGGATGCCGTCATTTACTGACCTCCCCGCCGGGAAGGATAAGTGATGTATGAGGCGAAATTCACCCTTTTCTTTCTTAGGCACTACACCTAGGGGTGAAATGCGAAGGTTTGGGAATGGTAAGTTAGTGAATGGGCCTGCTACGCGGCCTAGTGCCACTTCCTTGAGTAATTTGTTTTCCAGGACCTATGGGAGGTCCCGGGCAGGTTTCAGGTTGGGGGCGAAGGTTGGTTCTGAGGAGAAGTTAAAGGGGATAAAGAAACCGTGGGTTGGGCAGCTGGAGATGGTGCCTCTGAGTGTGTCGGGACCTGAGCTCACTGCGATTATTACTAAGCCCTGTTTGAGTTCTGGAATACTCGTCGCTGGTGGGACCGGATTGAACTGTCTTCAGGCGGGACATGTGCCAGAACGCTGCTGCGGTGCCATGATCACTTTCATGCGATCTTGAATTATCCTGCATCTTGCGATCCAAAAGGGGACTTTACTCCGGGTTTGCAGTATTTGGCAACGCACTTAAGTTCAGGATGCTGAATTCTGTCTTTAAAGCTATATTAAGGTTTTTTGGGGTCACCATACATGATAGTCACTTATAATTTGGGATTGCCTGCAAATTCTCCTTCCATTTCCTTTCCATTCCTATCTCTTCTTCCCCCCTCTCAGTCTCACTTACTTGTCTAATCCCTCGGCCCCTTTATCTCAGCCTCATACCCATCCTTGCTATTCTATTCCTATCTACCTCTAAGTCTTCTTTGCTATTTTCTCCAACTTCCCTCTTCAACCTTCATCTCTCTTCTTCAGTTTCCACCCAGTATGCCCTCCGTTACCTCTCTTCTTCTTATATTTCTATATTCCCTCCTCCTCACACTCTCTCTTCTTCCGCCCATCTTAATTTCTTTCCTCTTTCTTCTCTTCCCTTGCCCCTTTCTCTCTTCCTTGCCCCCCCCCCCCTTTTTTTTTTTTTTTTTTTTTCCCTTCTCTCCTTTCTCTTCTCTCTTCTCTTTCTCTTTTTCCATATTTTTATGCCTACTTACTCTGGGTTCTCTTACCCAGGGCTGTGGAGTCGGTAAGCCAAACCTTCGACTCCGACTCCGACTCCTCAAATTCTCTTGCACCGACTCCGACTCCGGCTCCGACTCCGACTCCTACATATATTGCTTATAGTTAGGTGAAAAATTTATTGTAGTACATGAATATGTGTATGTGAACATTAGACATTTAATAATTTTTATGATACAATAATCAAGATATTTGGATAGAACAGAAAATATATTTATTGGATACAACTTTAGAACACAAAAAACTGTAATAAATTGTAAATATGTAATACACTATGTAATATACAGTAGATTACATATATATCTTGTGTGTGTATATACACTGTGTATATATATATAATATTACATATTTACAATTTATTAGTTTTTTGTGTTCTAAAGTTGTATCCAATAAATATTTTATGTTCTATCCAAATATCTTGATTATTGTATCATAAAAACAATTAAATGTCTGATGTTCACATTATACTACAATAAATTTTTCACTTAAATATAAGCATTATACTAAATGTTATTATTTAGTAAAATATTCAGCACATTTTGCATTGCACTCCTGTCCCCAATTTATTATATATTTTAGGAGTCGGAGTCGGTGCATTTTATACCGACTCCAACTCCGACTCCGACTCCACCAAAATGAGCTCCGACTCCGACTCCGACTCCACGACTCCGACTCCGACTCCACAGCCCTGCTCTTACCTACGTATGATTAAAGGTTATGTTGCAGGATAATTTAATACGTTGGACTGCAGGAGAAGCTTAAGTCCTTGTTTCGAGGACACCCCCGTACCAAGTACACCATCTAGCCACGTTGGTTCACCCTGGTCGTTACTAGGGACACCCTCTCCTGGTCACACTACTGGATCAGTTCTTTCGGCTGTGTGTTTGCAACCGATAGTTTGTATTTAAGGGTACGTTTGCCCAAGTTCTACTGTGGGTTAAGTTTTTGACATTTCCCTTTTAATTCAGTACGAGATACATTTCAATGGCTTTAAGTTTCATGACATGGAATGTTAGGGGGCTGGGCACATCCAGGAAACGGGTGGCAGTATTTGCACATATCAAAAAATCTAAAGCTCAGATTGTATGTTTACAAGAGACCCATTTGTTGTTGGAAACCACGAGAGTGCTTCAGAAGCCTTGGGTTCAATGGTCAGCTCACTCTGTTCATTCCTCATATTCGAGGGGAGTATCGGTACTAGTCCATAAAGCATTGCGGTGGGACCCGGGTAAGATTATAAAGGATAATGATGGGAGGTATGTGTTTATCCAGGCTCACATCGATGGGATCATGATAGTGATCTTGGCCATATACATCCCCCCTGCGATGGGAATCTCAATTTTGTATGAAGCGGCTAAGTTTGCCTCACAATTCCCGCAAGCCTTGGTGCTCTGCATGGGGGACTTCAATTTGATTAGTAACATAGGGCTGGATAGATTCAACACCCGACAGGTCCCGATCTCCCCTACGATGCAAACTAGACTGAGTGCATTCCTACAGGAGGTGGGGTGGAGTGACATGTGGCGGTTTTTTAACCCAGTACTGAGAGAATACACATGTTATACCCCAGGGAAAAACTCATTGTCTAGAATTGATTACATCTGTGGAAATGAAAGAGTCTGCCCATATACAATCGGTGTGTCATCTACCCAGATCAGTATCAGACCACTCTCTGGTATTTGTCAGCATTAAGTGGGAGGGTTGTAAATCTCGTAAAGTGTCACGGAAGATTAACCCTTGGTGGCTGTCACTCTTTGGCACCAATGATAGGATTCCTGATCAGCTCAGGGCATACACCGAGACTAACTCCGTGGAAGAGAATCACTCGGCCTACTGGGACGCGCTTAAGGCGTATTTGAGGGGTTGCTGTCACTCCTCTATCTCTTATGTCAAGAAACAGGCGGCCAGAGAGGAGGAGGAATTGGCCACTCAAAATAGAATGCTTGAACACAGATTTACCTCAGACCCTTCTGAAGGAAACAGATCCCAGTGGCTACAGGCTGGGAGGAAATATCTTTTGTTCCTGCAGGATAAGGCTAAGAGGCATGTCTTCTTCATGAACCAGAGATATTTTGAGCAAGGGAACCAATCTAGTAGTTTACTAGCGTTCCTGGTGCGCCAATCCACTAGCTCACCTGCGGTCCTTAAGATCAGAGACTCCGGTGGCGAATCAATCACCTCCGTCACTGGCATCCTGAAGGTGTTTCTGGACTTCTATAGGAACCTATATGAGTCCAGGCTGGCTGTGTCAAGGGAGGAGATCACTGAATACTTGCGGGATCTGGAGCTTCCCAGATTGACTTTGGCCCAGAGGTCGGCCTTGGATGAGCCCATTAGCATGGAAGAGATGGTGGAGGCGATGGGAGCCCTCAATAGGGGTAAGGCGTCTGGCCCAGACGGACTCCCGATTGAGATATTCGACAAGTATAGGGTGGAGCTGGTTCCGGCTCTCCTGGAGACGGCTGAGGCTTCGTTCCGCAGGGGACGGTTGCCTGATTCCTTCTATGAGGCAACCATCGTGCTACTATTGAAACCAGATAAGGATCCACTGGATTGTGGCTCATACAGACCGATCTCTCTGTTGAACTCTGATTACAAAATTCTTACCAAAATTTTAGCAACTAGACTCAATAAAGTGATCTCCTCCATAATACATGAGGATCAGTCTGGATTCATTCCGGGTAGAAGTACTTCGGATAATCTGAGGAGGGCACAGGTGATTCTACAGATGGGCACCAAGTTAGAGGGAGGATTGGGCTTTGGTCTCCTTGGATGCGGCCAAGGCCTTTGACTCTATAGAATGGCCATACCTGCTGGAGGTGCTGCGAGCATTTGGTTTCGGCAATGATTTTATTAGATGGATTGAGATTATATATAAAGCCCCAACGGCTAACATTCAGGTGGGAGGCGGAGTATCGGAAACCTTCCATTTGGAAAGGGGAACCAGGCAGGGATGTCCTCTATCCCCTCTTCTGTTCGCCCTTGCCATGGAACCGTTGGCAGTGCGCATTCGGACAGACCCAATCTACCGGGGAGTGAGACATCGTAAGGGAGATGAACGTTTGTCTCTGTATGCAGACGACCTGTTATTGTTTGCTTCGGATCCGGATTCCTCCATTCCTAGAGCCGTAGAGTTAATCGACCGATTCGGGGAGTTCTCGGGCCTGTCAATAAATTGGTCAAAATCGTACCTTCTCTTCCTATCCCGGGACAGGGAGGAAATGATGAATACCCACATATGTAGGGTTCCAGTGGTGGATCATTTTAAATACCTGGGGATTATATTGACGGGAAGCCCTTCGGAGATGATAGCAAGAAACATTGCCCCCTTATTATCACACCTCGGGGAGAAATTTAATAGATGGAGCCAACTCCCGCTCTCAGTGGCGGGAAGGATTAATCTCCTTAAAATGATAGTGCAACCAAAGTGTCTTTACATAACCCAACATGTATTCGTGCAGATTCCCCGCTCTTTCTTTCGGTCCCTGGAATCTTTGATGATCACCTTTGTCTGGGGTCCTTCCAGATCAAGGGTCCAGTTGGCCAAATTACAGAGACCCAAGGACATGGGGGGTATGGCCCTTCCTGATCTGTACTTATACTATCTGGCCGGACAATTGAAATATTTGGGACAATGGACACTTCCTGGGGTGAGGGGTTCTCCGGAGGGTCTTCTGGCAGAGTTCACAGGTATGGATCTCCTCTGGCCATTGTTGACGGACCACAAGAGGGCTCCTGAGGGTCGGGTCCTCCCAATACACAAACTGGGGGCCAGGGTCTGGAAGGAGGCTAAAACCATTTTTGGTTTCCATGATATGCCAACTGAGACACCAATATGGGGTAACCTGGACCTTCCACACTTTTGTGGGCTGCCGGGGTTTGGCGAATGGAGGAATCGAGGAATAGTCTCCTTGGGATCACTGGTCCGGGATGGGGATCTCCGCCCCTTTGCGCAGCTGCGTGCAGAATTTGATTTGCCGGAATCTCATGGGTTTCAGTATCTCCAGATTAGGCACGCCTTTCGGGCTCAGTTCTCTGGTCGTGGGATTAGATTCTCTTCCTTTCCAGTCATTGGAATTATCAGATCACAGGGCCCTGGAGGCCTCATTTCCAAACTGTACTCCTCCCTTATCCGGGCCAAGGCCATGACCAGTCCTCTTTCTGTCCGGGAGAGGTGGAGTGCCAGGATCCCTGAAATTGATGATGTAGTGTGGGACGACATTGTCGAATCCCACACGCTAGTCTCTCCGGCAGTCAATAATAGACTGATTCAGTTATACATAATACACCAAAGTTATATGACTCCTCAAAGATTGAACAAGATGAAAAAGGCGAATAATCTGGTGGGGGTGGGTTGTCCAAGATGCGGGAGAGACGGTGCTGATTTCTGGCACATGATATGGGATTGCCGGGTCATTCTCTCCTATTGGAGCGAGGTTGTAACGATTCTATCCACCATACTTCAGAAAGGAGTTGCTCTGTGCCCAATTCTGTGTCTGTTTGGGGTGGTGGACGTACGCTCCTGGTCCCAAAATGAAAACTTGCTAATAAAAAAGGTATTATTTTTGGCCCGGAAGGGCATTATACTAAACTGGATGGGCATCCACCCTCCAACTAGAGCCTCATGGATTGCGTTGGTAAATGCTATAATTCCGTCAGAACACTATGTTTATAAGATAAGGGGATCATTACATAAATTTGACAAAATATGGGGTAGATGGATGGACTCGCCCTTGACCGGAGGATCACCCGGCTCCCTAACTGATAGCCTACAGTCGGTGCTGGCGTGATAGTAACTAATGGTATTCTGATGGGTGGAAAGGAGAATATGTGGCTTATGATATAATGTATTGGGGATACTACGAGACCGCTGTAATCTGGGTTGCGCTTCTCTTATTGAGGTGGGCTTTTCGCCCCAGAATGGATATGTTTCATGAACTGACTCCTCTGCAATGATTAATGTGCTAAGGCCAGATTGAATGTAATAGTTGTGGATTTAATTGTTGTTGCTTTATTACTCTGCTTATCAAACAGTATATGTGTATACTTGTAAAGTACAAATTGCTGACTTATCCTATAATGTAATGTCTTACTTAACCTTCAATAAAACGAGTTAAAAAAAAAAAAAAAAGAAACCGTGGGTGAAACCATCTCTGATGGTGTCAGCCGCTGCCTTATTGGGGTAACGTTCGAGCCATGGCTCCATCTCGTGCACGTTCACTGGGGTCCTTGGGACCTGGTGGTGCATTTTTTGCATGGTGCCTTGTTGTTTGTTTATCGCATTTGGTGGAGGTGTGATTGCCCCCGCAGGATGAACACTCGTGCTTGTATTTGCAGAGACCTTGATACCTGCAATGGCCTTCGTTGAAGAGCCAGCAGCAACTTGGTCTGCGAACATTTGCGGCTCCCGGTGTGCCGTGGTTTGGTGAAAATTGGCCTGGAAAGGACTGAAAGGACTTTTGCGCCATCATGAGTCTGAGCCACGAATCGGTTGCCTTAACGCCCCAACCCAGTTGTGGTTGGAGGGCCAGGCGTCTCCTAAATTCTTCATCATACTTCCACCACGCTGAACCCCCATGGGTTTTATAGGAGTTGTAAATGGTGTCACAGTAAGTGAAGAGTTCTGAGAATTGTTCGGGGTGCTTCTGACCCATCACGCACCCCAGAACACAGAAAGCCTGCAACCAATTATTTATGGTCTTGGCTACGGTGGATTTTTTAGCGAATTGGCGGTCGTTGCCTCGCCTTTCCTTGTCGACGGTGTTTTGATCCGCAGATATTAGGGACCAGATATCCACATAATCATTAGCTCAAATTTTTTGAACTGTTTCCGGGGTTAGGTGGGTTCCTAGCGGTGAAACACCACAATAGAACATGTCCCTGTGTAGGTCAGGGCGCTGATGCGCTATGTCTTGGCGTTTTACGAACACGGGGTTAACCAGAACTAGTCCCGATGGTGAACGAACCGCTTCCCTCATTACTCCTGGATGGGTCCCCCCTGCCAAAGCGCTGGTAAAGCTGTACTCACCGGCCGATGTGGTAGGTTGGTCCTCTGGCGCCGCCATCTGGGGTAGTGGTTCGCTGCCGTGGTGGTGATTAGCAAA